>NC_059275.1:1617338-1624838 GCF_017591435.1 Portunus trituberculatus
AAAAATGTCAAGGAAATAAATAAATACCGCTTTTTTTTCTTCTTTCTCTCTGACACACAATGCCAGAGAAATAATAGGAGAACCCTGAGTAGCAGACGAAAACACACACACACACACACACACACACACACACACACACACACACACACACACACACACACACATTTCTTCCAGAGTGTTTCCTTACTAACAATGTCGCCGAGGAAAGAAGGAAGACCAGAATTGCAGAAGCTTTACATTCCATCGCCGTCACTGAGGCAAAATAATCCATAATGATAATAATCTCAGAAAAGCCTTATTTACTCTTGACTTGAAATGCGGAGCAGGCGGGCGGGGAGGGCTGGTGGGCGGGGCGGATTGGGGTGGGCAGGTCAAATAAGGCAGTTAGGGCGTGGAAGGACTGTGGTAAAGAGATTCATTTGACTTTAGACACTTCACAGCTGAGTGTTCGACGTGGGCTGAAAGGTCAGTGTGGTCTTCTTCATCTACTTCTTCTAACTCCTCCTCCTATTTCTTGTCTTTCTCCTCTTCTTCTATACCATTTGCTATTTTCCGTTTTCTTCCTCCTCCTTCCTCTCCTTCTGCTCTTTTTGTTCTTTTCCATCTATCTCTTTTTCCTTCTATCTTTCTTTAATCCTATTTCTTTATTCTATTATTTGGTGTACAATTCCAATTTCAGTACACAGGAGAAAGAAATTAATCTCTCTCTCTCTCTCTCTCTCTCTCTCTCTCTCTCTCTCTCTCTCTCTCTCTCTCTCTCTCTCTCTCTCTCTCTCTCTCTCTCTCTCTCTCTCTCTCTCTCTCTCTCTCTCTCTCTCTCTCTCTTGCCTTTTGTCGTAGTAATGCACGAGCTAATTAACTAAATTCAATAATCGATCTGACAGACAAATAGACGAAGCAGCGACCGGTGAATTCTCTCTCTCTCTCTCTCTCTCTCTCTCTCTCTCTCTCTCTCTCTCTCTCTCTCTCTCTCTCTCTCTCTCTCTCTCTCTCTCTCTCTCTCTCTCTCTCTCTCTCTCTCTCTCTCTCTCTCTCTCTCTCTCTCTCTCTCTCTCTCTCTCTCTCTCTCTCTCTCTCTCTCTCTCTCTCTCTCTCTCTCTCTCTCTCTCTCTCTCTCTCTCTCTCTCTCTCTCTCTCTCTCTCTCTCTCTCTCTCTCTCTCTCTCTCTCTCTCTCTCTCTCTCTCTCTCTCTCTCTCTCTCTCTCTCTCTCTCTCTCTCTCTCTCTCTCTCTCTCTCTCTCTCTCTCTCTCTCTCTCTCTCTCTCTCTCTCTCTCTCTCTCTCTCTCTCTCTCTCTCTCTCTCTCTCTCTCTCTCTCTCTCTCTCTCTCTCTCTCTCTCTCTCTCTCTCCTGACTTCTGCGTGGCGTGGCCCATTCCATCACTGTTGGTCACTCCCTTCCTGGGCATCAATTATCAAGGATCATTATCTATTTGTTTGTGGCGAGGCTGTATTGTATGAGAGAGAGAGAGAGAGAGAGAGAGAGAGAGAGAGAGAGAGAGAGAGAGAGAGAGAGAGAGAGAGAGAGAGAGAGAGAGAGAGAGAGAGAGAGATTGTCTGTCCGTCTCTTTTCTGTCTGTCACTGTCTGTCTGAGTCAAGAATCAAGCAAATGACTTTTCCTTTTTTTTCACCGGATATCAATCGCCTCCTTATTTCTTTTCTTTTCTTTCTTAAATTTTGCAAAAGTTTTAAGAGGTTTCCCGTCTCTATACTTCCCTTCCTTTCCTTCCTTCTTGCTTTTATTTTCACTCATCAATACTTGAAGGAGTTTTCAGCCCTACATATGCTCGCTCTCTCTCTCTCTCTCTCTCTCTCTCTCTCTCTCTCTCTCTCTCTCTCTCTCTCTCTCTCTCTCTCTCTCTCTCTCTCTCTGCTCTCTGCTGCTGCTGCTCTCTCTCTCTCTCTCTCTCTGCTCTCTCTCTCTCTCTCTCTACTCTCTCTCTCTCTCTCTCTCTCTCTCTACTCTCTACTACTACTACTACTACTACTACTACTACTACTACTACTACTACTACCACCACCACCGCCGCCGCCGTCACCACCATCACCACCACTAGCATCAGTGTTCTGTCATTGTAACAACTCAGCTTGATGGAGAACAAGGCAATTATTGTTCGTAATGAAGGTACTTGAGAGGGAAGGAGCGAGGGAGGGAAGAGGACAGCGAGGGAGACACGAGGGGGAAGTGGGGATGGAGAGGGTTTAATGAATAGCAGGGAATAAGAATTGGATGAAAGGTAAGACGAAAAAAGAACAGTGAGAGTAGAGAAGAAAAGAAAAGTTAAGTATACAGAATTTTCACTAGCAAAACAAAGTAAAGATTGAACGGTATTGATATTTTGCTTTATAGTAAGGAATATGAATAGATTCCAGAACAAGACGAGAGAAAAAATACATGTCAGCTGCACATAATTCTTGTCAACAAAACATAAGGTAAAGATTGAATGCTATTAATGTTTTGTTTTGTATAAAGCTTAGAGATGAAAATAGATTGCAGTTGTTGATTCAAAGAGAAAAAGAAATAAAACGGAAGACAAACACTGGTTGACATATATATTTTGTTTTGTGTTGCATAGAAGACAAATGGCAGTACATAGATAATAGATATTAGTTATTTATTCTTCAGCGATCGGGAATTCTTGTCAACATAAGGAAAAGTAAAGACTGAAGACAAATACTTTGTTCTGTATTGCGTAGACTCTATGTGAATAGGGAACAGGGCCTACACACGTTAGCTCGCCCAATTACTCTATCTCGCCCGGGACTCGAACCTTGGCCCTCTCGGTTGAATGCCCAGTGCGATACTACTACATGTGTGTGTGTGTGTGTGTGTGTGTGTGTGTGTGTGTGTGTGTGTGTGTGTGTGTGTGTGTGTGTGTGTAAAGAACCATGTTTAGCTTCACAAACTCCTCATCCATGAGCCAACAAACTTTTCTTCATCACATTTCGGAAAGCTTCACTCACTCCACGGTGTTAAAAACTAAACCATTACAACACACACACACACACACACACACACACACACACACACACACACACACACACACACACACACACACACACACACACACACACACACACACACACACACACACACAAGCCCTGACAATAGATATTCCAGCACCTATATATAACACACTGCCATCCAGTCAGCCCTACCTGCCCCATCACTCCCTCCTCTCCCTCAACACTAACTCCCTGATCTGAGGTGAATTACTGCAGACAACAATAGAAATTAACACATATCTGCGCCACTTCAAAATCTTAATTATGTTGATCAACTTGTCATTATATGGAAGCAACAATTTGAGTAGAAAAGAAGTAACTCGAGTGGCCTGGCGAGGGAAGTCACCAAAACAAACATCGGCCAGCCCGCCATAGGTGAACTTAACAAATCTCTCTCTCTCTCTCTCTCTCTCTCTCTCTCTCTCTCTCTCTCTCTCTCTCTCTCTCTCTCTCTCTCTCTCTCTCTCTCTCTCTCTCTCTCTCTCTCTCTCTCTCTCTCTCTCTCTCTCTCTCTATCTCTTATTATTATTATTATTATTATTATTATTATTATTATTATTATTATTATTATTATTATTATTATTATTATCACTATTATTATATTATTATTATTATTATTATTATTATTATTATTATTATTATTATTATTATTATTAATATCATCATAATCGTCATCATGATTATCATTGTTATCATTACTGGGCCACCGAGAAGGCGCCTATAAAGTCCAGTTTCGATTTTCTATAAACTCCTGTTGGGTCATTTTGTGGGGCCGTCCATGATATCGCACAGTTGAAGAACGCAATACCTGTCACCTCGGCCACAGAGTCTCCCCTCAGGCACTGTGTATACACGACACTGTATACAGTATGTGTCTGCAGTGCTACAAAAGGCTCAGCGACACACAAAGATAAGCGAGAATAAGGCACATGAGGAGAACCGCTCTCCGGCTGGGCCAGTGGTTCTCAAAGTGGTTGATATCGACCCCTAGGGTTCGATGGAGCCATCCAAGTGTTCGATGAATATCCAGGGGCTCGAAAGGGGGTTGAAGAATAACCGAGTGAATATCATTGCTGGGGTGGAAGGGACCATTGAAACTTTCATCTGGAAATTCCCTAATCGTTGAATAGAGAAATGAAGATAAATTTCAGTAATAAACAAAATACCAATTACGGTTAAATGTTTGTCAGTCTTTGCAGAAAATACCAACTTGTAATGCTATTTGTAATTCTAAATCGATAGAATAATACGTTCTGTGTAATACTTTTGCGACTATTGGTAACAGAAGAGAAAGAAATACATAAATAAAAAAAAAGGTCAATTGTTCTGATATTTTTTTGTTTCAGTTTTTACACATTTTTGTTATACTCGTAGATTTCTTTATTTCATCTTTGCTATAACATACGGCAAAACAATAAAGCCCAGTCATAAAAAGAAAGAAGAAAGAAGGAAAAGAGAGATAAAAAAACATTTCACAAGTTTTCTTACATAAAAAAAAACGAAAAGTAAAAATGAAATACCTCAATTTTTTTTCTGCGTAGACGAATAAAACAGATCCAACATTTTCTTTCATATTTTTTCCCCTTGGTGAGTGATGAAAAAGAAAGAAAAAATACCTTCCGAGTTTCCTTATGAATAAATGAAAAAAAACCATATAAAAATCAAATGGTTAGAGAAATGTGTTCTGCATAGGGAGATAAAGACGGACCTTACCTACCCTTCCATATCTCTCCGTGGTGAGTGGCGAGTCAAGGGAACAAACAGTACATGTAGGTCAGCGTACCTTCTGTACCTCTGATGAACCTTTACACAACCAGAGAATTTAAAAGAAAACGGGAAAATTTTCTGCCAGAGTTCACTGTTTTTATTCATATTTTCTCTCGCTTCCTAATTTTCTGCTACTATTTATCTGTTTCTTTTTCTTATCTATTTGCTTGTCTGTCTGTCTGTCTGTCTGTCAGTTAGTCTATTCATTTGTTTGTATGTACTCCTGGATATCTCTCTCTCTCTCTCTCTCTCTCTCTCTCTCTCTCTCTCTCTCTCTCTCTCTCTCTCTCTCTCTCTCTCTCTCTCTCTCTCTCTCACACACACACACACACACACACACACACACACACACACACACACACACACACACACACACACACACACACACACACACACACACACACAAGGAGGCAACACAAAGATAAAAACAAGACAAACAAACACAAGGAGGCAAACAGACGGAGAGATAAAGAAGAGAGAACAAAGAATGATTCCCGAGACATGACAAAAAAAATAAAGAAAGAGGAAAGTCATAAAGAAAACAAAAGAATATAGGAAGTGAAAGGCGAGAGAGAGAGAGATAGAGAGAGGTCTGTAGAAGGATGGAGAGAGAGAGAGAGAGAGAGAGAGAGAGAGAGAGAGAGAGAGAGAGAGAGAGAGAGAGAGAGAGAGAGAGAGAGAGAGAGAGAGAGAGAGAGAGAGAGAGAGAGAGAGAGAGAGAGAGAGAGAGAGAGAGAGAGAGAGAGAGAGAGAGAGAGAGAGAGAGAGCATCTATCTATTACCCCCAAAATACATACACACATACACACACACACACATACAAACACACATTACATATATATAAACTAACAAATATATCTACAAAAAATATATCAGACTCTATTCTTTTTTCATATCTTGTCTATTCAACTTTTAAAAGATTTCACTTATTTTTTTTCTACAGCAAACTACAAGAACTAATCCCCTTCCTTTCTTGTGTTCAGCCTTTCCTTTCCCTTCGAAGGTGAATTAAGGGTCTTTTCTCCTCTCCTTTCTACTCCCTTGGCCGGTCTCCTTCACATATTAAAAGGAGGAAAAACACCAACAAAAAAGCAATGATAGTAAGCTACTCCAAGAAGACAGTCGCCGGCACACGCGTCTCCTACACGTCATCATCTTTCACTTCGCAAACTTTTGTCTCGCATCATCATCCCCGCGTTTCTCTTACTCACGTCGCGAAGGAGGGACGAGAAGGGTAAAAGGAGAGGAAAAAGAGGAGGAAGACGGGAGAGAGTAAAGAAAGGAAGAGGAGAAGGAAAAACAAGAGAAGGAAAGAAGGAAAGAAGAAGGCGTGGGAGGCTGCGAGACGTCACTGCGATCGAGAAAGTTGAATGAGAAGAAAGACAAAAAAAAAAAAAAAAGAATCCTGAACTCGACCAGAAGCGAAAGTTAGGAAGAAAATGAGGACCAGGAAATACCGAGATGATAATTGTCTTCCCTTTACGGGTTTTTGGACTCAGCTGACTTGGTCCTTCAGAGTATGGGAAGGGAGATGGAGGGGAAGGGGAAGGGGAGGGAGGGACTGCGGTATGAGGAGTGGCTGGGGGGAAAGAAGGAGTGGCTGGCGGGAGGACGAGAATGCTGGTCGATGAAAGAAGATAAGTAAGGAAAGGGAGAAAATCGATGGAAGGGTGAGATAGCGTAAGAGAGTTCAAGGTGGGAATGAAATGAGTAACTAATGGAAGCAGTTGATAAAGAGAGAAACTATTAGAGGAACAAGGTTAATAGATAGAAAGATAGATAGATAGAGGATAGGTATGTAACTATAGACAATATTTGTAAAACAGGATAATTAACTAAACAGACACGGAGAAAAAGAAAATTAGAAATAGAAAAATGAAGCCAATAAATAAAGATATGAAATAGTCATACATACAGACAGACAAAGAATAACATACATACATACATACATAGTACATTTACAGATACATACAAAAAACTTGAAAAAAAAACTAAATAATGCTAAAATATAATACAACATATAATAAGAAATATACAAAAATGCAAGCAGTATTTTAAGAGATGATACTTACTACAAATAAATAAATAAATAAATAAATAAATAAAAGATAACATGTAAAAAGTTCGCTACTCTCTCTCTCTCTCTCTCTCTCTCTCTCTCTCTCTCTCTCTCTCTCTCTCTCTCTCTCTCTCTCTCTCTCTCTCTCTCTCTCTCTCTCTCTCTCTCTCTCTCTCTCTCTCTCTCTCTCTCTCTCTCTCTCTCTCTCTCTGAACTACTCGAGCCTCCTTCCACACTGAAGGCCAGACGTTTTCCCGTACACAAGTTGTGAAACTTGGGTGAGAGGGCAGCCAGTTCCTCTCTCTCTCTCTCTCTCTCTCTCTCTCTCTCTCTCTCTCTCTCTCTCTCTCTCTCTCTCTCTCTCTCTCTCTCTCTCTCTCTCTCTCTCTCTCTCTCTCTCTCTCTCTCTCTCTCTCTCTCTCTCTCTCTCTCTCTCTCTCTCTCTCTCTCTCTCTCTCTAAACCCCTGTACCTTTCCCTCTCCGTCTCTGTCTCTGTCTCTGTCTCTCCTCCTCCTCTCTCCTCTCCCTCTCCCTCTCCCTCTCTCTCTTCTCTCCCTCTCCCTCTGGCTCTCCCTCTCCCTCCCCATCCTCCTCCCCGTCTCCCTCTGCTTCTCCTTAGACACGTGAGTCAGTACTGCTTTCCTTACCTTCCATACACACCAAGTCTT
>NC_059275.1:1629838-1664838 GCF_017591435.1 Portunus trituberculatus
AACGCCATCGAGGCGAGTCACGGCCAGCCAGACCAACATCATTGGCGTGGCAGGGAAGTGCCTTACTGGGGGTGTCTTGGCTATGAGCGCCGCGCCTCGTGTGTTGCAGGGAACGCAAGGATGATGATGACCTGCCCAAACGGAGAACTTGATTTCCTCTTCTTCTTCTCCTCTAGACTTTTTTTTCTTTCTTTCTTTTTTTTACGTGTGGGTGATTTTGGTAATGAAATATAAGAAGGTTTGGTTCTTTGGTTAATTTTGGGTGGGATACACGTTAAGATATTTTTTTTGGTGTTTGTGAAATGGAGAAAAGTTTGATATTCGTTTGATTTGAGTAAAAAAAATAATAATGTCTGGGTTTAAGATGAAAATCCCCACCAAATATTTTAATCCAATTTGCTTACAACTTTTACAGAAGTTCGGTGGCCATACGTGTAATATTTTTCCAATTTCTATCACGTGTGTTTGTACAGTGTGTTATCTTTTTTTTTACGAATTCATATTTCTCGATTTCTCTTATTTTGAGATTGGGAAACGAACTAAATTTTCATTCTTTTCATTACATTTGTTCTCCTTTCAACATTTGATAGTCTGAGATAAACTGAAGAAATCTCATGCATTTTTCCTTTAGGCATGATCCTTTGAGTGAGAAGTAAAGCTAACTTTTCTTTACGATAACTTTTGTTGAAAAATACAGGAAAGGTCACTGAGGATTAGCTTCAGGAAAAAATAAGGGAGAATTCCTAATATTTTCTCAGTCTCACTATTGGAAATCATTAAAATGCATGATAATTACCCGCATGAAATTGACACTGTAAATAGTGGGCAGACTCTAATGAATTAAGAGAGGAGAGGAGATGAGGAACGTATTAGGAGAACCAAACGAAACCCTGATGAAGGAAGAATATGAGAGAGAGAGAGAGAGAGAGAGAGAGAGAGAGAGAGAGAGAGAGAGAGAGAGAGAGAGAGAGAGACGCAGAGTGAGTGGGAGAGATGCGCCTGAGGAGTTACAGGGGATGGAGAGCACCACCACCAACACCAACTCCTGACGTTAGTGAAAGAGAAAAAGATAATTAAGTGCATTGGCATAACAGAAGTAGGCGCAACAGAAGGTTTAATGAACACAAATAGTCATGCATACCGTTAATCAATGACAGCAGAGTAAGAGAGACGATAAAGAAATGTAAAAAAAAAAAAAAATAGAGAAACCTTGCAGATAGATAAAACAAATAGGAAGAAGGATAGATTAGGGATGAGAAACAAGACAATATAGACAAATAGGAAAGTATGTAGATGGGAAGAACGATAAATAAATGAACAGGCAAGTAAATAGGTAGGTAAATAGAGAGATAAATAAAGAGATGGATAAATAAACAAATTTCGACCAAAGCAAAGTGAAAAAAAAACATGAAACATTACATAATTCTTCAACAAAAGAAAAAATAGTTTGAAAATATACCGAATAGATACGAAAAGAATACGAGATAACATTTCCTCAGCAAGAAAGAGAGAGAGAGAGAGAGAGAGAGAGAGAGAGAGAGAGAGAGAGAGAGAGAGAGAGAGAGAGAGAGAGAGAGAGAGAGAGAGAGAGAGAGAGAGAGAGAGAGAGAGAGAGAGAGAGAGAGAGAGAGAGAGAGAGAGAGAGAGAGAGAGAGAGAGAGAGAGAGAGAGAGAGAGAGAGAGAGAGAGAGAGAGAGAGAGAGAGAGAGAGAGAGAGAACAAAAATAAATAAAAGAGACGAAAAAATCTGCAGAACAAACAAGGAAGGAATACGAGAAGAGCTTCCCTTAGTGACGCTTGGATGGACTGCCTTTCTCTACCCCTTGCGTGTGTCAGGTGGGACTGAGGGCACGGCTGGGGGCACGGTGGCAGAGAGAGGCGAGGCGGATCAGCTCCTTTGTACCTCCCCTCCCTGAGTCCCGCGGCTACAAGGAGAGATGGACGTAGATTCCTTCCGTAAAAACTCAAGGGAAAGTGTGAAAGTTGGATCGGTACTGTCAAAGTTAATCCGGCGAGGATGAAAATACAGAAAAGAAATGTGTTGTAAGTGATGGCAAGTTTGTTAAAGTTTATCACGTTGTCTCAGGACTGACTTACGAACATTGTCTCATAAATCGAATGCCTTTTATTTTATATCGTTGTTTATTGGCAAAAAATTACTTCAAATATGTATATATTGGTACGTTTATCTCTCCTTGATTATCTGGCTTGCGACACGTACTGCAAACTTGTTCTCGTTCTCTGTTTCTATTTCTGCCTATCTCTCTCACCTCAATACATTTATTGAACAATTAACACATGGGATCAACTTGTGCCACGTGGAAACTTAATGAAAGGGGATTCGATTAACCAGCAGCATCTAGGAGTCCACTCAATCTATTAGCAAAAAAGTACTTCAAATATATATATATCTTGGTATGTTTAACAGGACTAAATTCTGAGTATTACCCTAATTATCTACATTTTTCTTTTAGTATCGTTGTTTAGCTGTGGAAAGAAAAGAAGAAAGCATAGCAAATAACAAATAATGCTTTGCAATATTTGTTATATGCAAATATAAAGTATCTTAACTTTTTTTCATGGTTCCTTTATCTTTTAATACTTTCACTTTTTCCACTTCTAACTTTGAACACAGTATCAACATTTCCTTTTTCTTTACACCTTTGTCCAGCACTCAAAAAAAAAAAAAAAAAAAAACTGAACAAAAGTATCACAAATATTAAGTCTCTTTCGTGCCTTACAATGTTACTCCTACAGTACATCCTTCCTTTAGTGCAGCAAATATGTAGTAGCACAGTAAAACTCCCTTAACACCACCAAATGTCCAGCAGCTTTTGTTCAAGGCTTGTTTTGTCGTAATGAGCGTGAGAGTTCTTCGAGGAGGCGAAAAACCGAAGGAATAAAATAGTCTACATTGCACGTCCGGAAAGAAGAGGGAAAGGAGCAACGATTGGTAGGAAAAGATGGTAAGGGTGTGGAGAAGAGATAAGGAGTTTCAGGAAAGGAAGGTACGGGGTATAGGAAGGAAAGGGAGCGTCGGAGGAAGGGAAATATCGGAAGGGAAAGGGAGACGAGAAGCTAAGGAGGCTCACGAAGGAAAAGCAGAGTGTAGGTAGAGTGAGGTTAGTAGAAAGTTTGGGGTGTGGTTGGCAGGAAAGTGTTGGACGTGTGAAAAAAAGGGGGGATAGGGAAGACAATGAGAGAGGTGGAGTAATGCAGGTGAGTAAAAAAAAATAGAAATGTGTAGGTAGAGTGAGGTTAGTAGAAAGTTTGGGGTGTGGATGCAGGAAAGTGTTGGACGTGTGAAAAAAAAAAAGTGGAGAGGGAAGACAATGAGAGAGGTGGAGTAATGCAAGTGAGAAAAAAAAATAAAATATCACATAAAAGAAATATAAACTGTTGCTAAAATCACACGAAGCCACACATACATGTAAAAAATATAATAAACTGATAGAATAAATAGATAAATAAATGAATAAGTAAAACAGAAATAGATAAAATGAAATGAAATGAATAAAATCTATATACAAATAACTGTAAACCTATTTCCATTAATGAAACTATAATCAACATCCAGATTCATTAACCTCTACATGCATATTTAATTAACTTCATTCATATTTTTCCCACTCTATTCATTTATCATTTTTATCCTCACCACATCATATACCATTACAAAGACCACTAATTACCTTCATGTTATTTTGGCAGCGAATGATGGACACTTTTCATGATTTTCCCACATTGCTCTTCTCGTCCTTATGTTCTTGGAGTATGGAGATATTGTTCACAGTTTTCCTTTTCTTATTTTTTTCAATGCGTGATAATTTCTAAAGCTGTCATCTGCATGTCTGTCTTTTTTTCTCTCTCTTCACTTTCCTGTCTTTAGCTGTCTATGGATGTTTTTCGTTGTCTATCTGTCTCCCTCCCTCTGTGTCTATCTGTTTGTTGATCTGTCTAGCTTTGTATATTTAACTTTCTATGGGTGTTTTTCGTTGTCTATCTGTCTCCCATCCCTCTGTGGCTATCTGCTTGTTGGTTTGTCTGGCTTTATATATCTATCTATGCCTTATCTATCTATCTATCTGCCTATTTATCTATCTAATTACCTATCTATCTCTCCACTTAATTTTCGTCTAATCATAATATAATCATATTTTTTATATCTTTATTTTCCTTTTATGAGTTTGTTTGCTCCGGCTCTTTTTTCTCTCTCTCTCTCTCTCTCTCTCTCTCTCTCTCTCTCTCTCTCTCTCTCTCTCTCTCTCTCTCTCTCTCTCTCTCTCTCTCTCTCTCTCTCTCTCTCTCTCTCTCTCTCTCTCTCTCTCTCTCTCTCTCTCTCTCTCTCTCTCTCCGTTGCCTCTCTCTCTCTCCCGTCCCTTCAGCCCCACCTTGAGGTAGCCGAGCGAGTCTCCAGGAAATCAACATAATTGGACGGATATTGGGGCCTCCGAGCAGCGCTGAATGTTCATGTCTGCCTTGCCTCACCTAAATCTCCTCTTCACTCCTCTACCTCGCCTCGCCACGCCTCGCCATGCCTCGCCACGCCTTGCCCTGCCTTGCCTTGCCTTGCCTTGCCTCTTCAAATCATCTTCCTCTTCTCTTCTTCTTTCTTCCTTCGTATCTTCTCTCTCTCTCTCTCTCTCTCTAGCTTATCACAATCTTAGCCTTCTCGTCGCTCCATATCTTCCTATTCTCTTATTCATTTATCTCTGTCTTTTCTTCAAATCTTTCTCTTTTCCTCTTCTCTTATCGCCTTCCGTTTTTCCTTTATTCCTCCTCAGTGTCTTCCCCTCCTTCTATCATTCGCAGCTTCCATACATCAAATTCTCTATCATTCCTCCAACTCTTCCTCTTTCTCTTTCTCCTTTTCTTCTTCCTCCTCCTCCCCTTCCTCCTTCTCCTCGTCTTCATCCTTCTATACTTGTTCCTTCTTACGTCAGATCATCCTTACATTATTCCTTCTTCCTTTCCCACCTTAATCCTTCCTTCCTCCTTCCCTTTCTCCTCCTTCTCCTCCTACTTCTCCTCCTCCTCCTCCTCCTCCTCCTCCTCCTCCTCCTCCTCCTCCTCCTCCTCCTCCTCCTCCTCCTTCTCCTCTTCCTCTTCCTCTTCCTCCTCCTCCTCCTCCTCCTCCTCCTCCTCTTCCTCCTTCTCCTCCTCACCATCCTCCTCCTCTTCCTCCTTCTCCTCCTCTTCCTCACCATCCTCCTCCTCTTCCTCCTCTTTACATCACACTCTCCTCATCCCACTTCACAGCTGCCTTCTTCCCTTTCCTCTTCTTCTTCTTCTTCTTCTTCTTCTTCTTCTTCTTCTTCTTCCCTCCTCCTCCTTACTTCCTCCGCTCCTTCAGAAGCCTCCCTCTCCTCCACTCTCCTCCTTCTCTCCAAGACCATCCCTTCCACTTCAAATCTCTATTCTTTCCCTCTTTCCCCTCATTCTTCACTATATTTCATACCCTTACTCTCACCACCTCCTTCCTTCTCTCTCCCTCCCACACTCCTTCCCTCTCTACCTCAATACCTCACTCCCTCCCCCCTTCTTCCTTCCTCTCTTTCTCCCCTCCTACCCTTCTTTTTCCATTCTTAGACTTCTTCTACCGCCCTCCTCCTCCTCCTCCTCCTCCTCCTCCTCCTCCTCCTCCTCCTCCTCTTCCTCCTCCTTCATTCACTCTCACTCTCCCTTCCACCTTTCCTTCCCCTCCACCTGTGAATCATTTCCACCTATACAGTGTACGTGTATTTTGACACACACACACACACACACACACACACACACACACAGCAGCAGATTATAACGTAAATAGAATTACTGTGTCTATATATATATATATATATATATATATATATATATATATATATATATATATATATTTTTTTTTCGTGTTCTCTCTCTCTCTCTCTCTCTCTCTCTCTCTCTCTCTCTCTCTCTCTCTCTCTCTCTCTCTCTCTCTCTCTCTCTCTCTCTCTCTCTCTCTCTCTCTCTCTCTCTCTCTCTCTCTCTCTCTCTCTCTCTCTCTCTCTCTCTCTCTCTCTCTCACACACACATTCAGCCAGCTATCCCCATTCTCTCATCTATCCCGTCACCCACTCACATATACAAGACAAAGACGAAAACGAACAAGGTTTCAACACCGGAAAGAAATAAAAAAAATAATGACCAGGCAATAGAAAGGGGAGTGAAGCAAAAGGGAGGAACAAGCGGAAAGAGAAAGAAACCGCTTTGTTTTTTTATGACCACAGAAGTGAGAAAGGGAACATGAATTTTGTGTTGCACCTGAGAGAGAGAGAGAGAGAGAGAGAGAGAGAGAGAGAGAGAGAGAGAGAAAGTGAGAGGTGCACAGGCAAACAAAATGAACGATTTATCTTGAGCTTAGCAAACTCGACGTAATGATATGAATGGCTAAAGTTTAGAGCGAAGGAGTGAAGGACAGCCACCACCACCACCACCACCACCACCACCACCACCACCACCACCACCGCCTAGCAGGAAATTAGGACACTGTTACGCCTCCTCCTCCTGCTGTTTCCTTCCTTCCTTCCTTCCTTCATCTATTTTCCTCCCATCTTTCTTAATCGCAATATTTTCCTGCTTTTTGCTACTTTTTTCCCTATTTTTCCTGGTTTTCGCTTTTTCTTATATTCGTATATTTTTGTTTTCCTTATAAAGTTTGATTTTTTTCCTCTTTCAGCTTCTCTTTCTTCCTGGATTTAATTTTCATGTTCATTTCCATATTTCATTTTGTCTTTATATTCTATATTTTTTTTACCCTTTAATTTTTTTCCTCCAGTCTTTCTGTTTTCCTGTTCAGTCTATTTTTTCCTCATTTCTTCTTTGTTTTCTTATTTACTTACTCTTCCTACTCTTCCTCCTCCTCCTTTTTTCTTTCTCCTCCTCTTACTTTCTTGTTTTTTTCCTTCCTTCTTTCCTTTCTTCCTTCCTTTCTCCTCCTCCTCCTCCTCCTCCTGTTTTTCTTCTTCTTCTCCTCCTCCCATAATACAACTGTCTTTCTTCTTTCTTACTTAATTCCTTTCCTCCATTCGTTTTTCCTCACTTCCTCTTGCTTTCCTCCATCCCTCCTTTCCTCCTTCCCTCCAAGACAACTTTACCCATTACTCCTCCCTCCTCTCACACTATTTTCTCTCCATTCCTCCCACTTATCTTCCTCCAACATTATGCTCTCCTACATTCCTCCATTTATATCTTCACTTTCCTGCCCCATTCCCTTCTTCTCTCCAGATTTTCCCTTTCCTGAGTTCTAATCCAGTCTATTTTCTCTCCTCTCTCTCTCTCTCTCTCTCTCTCTCTCTCTCTCTCTCTCTCTCTCTCTCTCTCTCTCTCTCTCTCTCTAGCCGTTCTTCATTTTTTCGTGCTGTTTTCCTGTCCTTCACAAACCACGACCCATTTTCCAATTAATATTTTTCCTCCCTTTTTTTTTTTTTCCTCTTTTACCTTTATCTGTCTCTCCTTCCAACCCTCTCTTTCCTCCCTCCTCTTCTTCTTCTTCCTCCTCCTCCTCCTTTTTCTACTCCTTACGTTCCTCCCTCCTTCTGCACATCTTACACCTTCCTCTTCTTCCTCCTTTCTCCTTCCTCCTTCCTCCTCTTCTTCTTTCCTTCTTTCCTTCTTTCTAAATCGAGGAAGAGGAAAGAGCGATTCAAGATTTTTTAATAAACTTATGTCAACCTTGTATGTGTGTGTGTGTGTGTGTGTGTGTGTGTGTGTGTGTGTGTGTGTGTGTGTGTGTGTGTGTGTGTGTTATGTAAGGTCCACTGAAGCTGCCAGTTCCTAAAGAGTGTAGCCAGGAGAGAGAGAGAGAGAGAGAGAGAGAGAGAGAGAGAGAGAGAGAGAGAGAGAGAGAGAGAGAGAGAGAGAGAGAGAGAGAGAGAGAGAGAGAGAGAGAGAGAGAGAGAGAGAGAGAGAGAGAGAGAGAGAGAGAGAGAGAGAGAGAGAGAGAGAGAGAGAGAGAGAGAGAGAGAGAGAGAGAGAGAGAGAGAGAGAGAGAGAGAGAGAGAGAGAGAGAGAGAGAGAGAGAGAGAGAGAGAGAGAGAGAGAGAGAGAGAGAGAGAGAGAGAGAGAGAGAGAGAGAGAGAGAGAGAGAGAGAGAGAGAGAGAGAGAGAGAGAGAGAGAGAGAGAGAGAGAGAGAGAGAGAGAGAGAGAGAGAGAGAGAGAGAGAGAGAGAGAGAGAGAGAGAGAGAGAGAGAGAGAGAGAGAGAGAGAGAGAGAGAGAGAGAGAGAGAGAGAGAGAGAGAGAGAGAGAGAGAGAGAGAGAGAGAGAGAGAGAGAGAGAGAGAGAGAGAGAGAGAGAGAGAGAGAGAGAGAGAGAGAGAGAGAGAGAGAGAGAGAGAGAGAGAGAGAGAGAGAGAGAGAGAGAGAGAGAGAGAGAGAGAGAGAGAGAGAGAGAGAGAGAGAGAGAGAGAGAGAGAGAGAGAGAGAGAGAGAGAGAGAGAGAGAGAGAGAGAGAGAGAGAGAGAGAGAGAGAGAGAGAGAGAGAGAGAGAGAGAGAGAGAGAGAGAGAGAGAGAGAGAGAGAGAGAGAGAGAGAGAGAGAGAGAGAGAGAGAGAGAGAGAGAGATAAAAGACAAATCGATATAAAAACAGCCGAAATAGATGTAACGAGAGAGAGAGAGAGAGAGAGAGAGAGAGGAGAGAGAGAGAGAGAGAGCGCACCTAAGAAGAGGAGAAGGCACCGGTCAGGGCGAAGGGAGGCGGGATCTCGTCAGCGTGAAGTGAATACGGAATGAAGGCGAGGAATCAAGGTGCGGGCCACAAAGGGAAGGAAGCAACAAGAGGGAGAGAGGACAGGGAAGGAAGTCTAGCGCGCTCACTCTCTCACCTGTTGACTCGCACACGTAGACGCAGAGGAATCACAAATAGAGGGAAAGAGATAAGGGATAAGGAAAAGCTTGAAAAAGAGGGTGTAATGGAATATATAGAGAGTAATGAAAAGCTTGAAATGGAGAAATAAAGCTTGAAAAAGAGGGTGTAATGGAATAAATAAAATGTAATGAAAAGCTTGAAGTGGAGAAATGAAGCTTGAAAAAGAGGGTGTAATGAAATATAGAGAGAGTTAATGAAAAAGCTTGAAATGGAGAAATAAAGCTTGAAAAAGAGGGTGTAATGAAGTGAGTAGAATGTAATGAAAAGCTTGAAATAGAGAAATAACGCTTGTAATATAGGGTGTAATGGAATATAATGGAACAAATAGAAAGTAACGAAAAAGCTTGGAATGGAGAAATAACGTGAAGCTTTGAAGAGATGAAAGAATATCGGAAAAGATAAGGAAAATAGCTAAAACTTTGAGATAGGTAAGAGACAGTGGAAAATGTTGAAAATATGGAAAAAAATAAAGGTTTGTTGAAAATATATGAAGTTAAAGTGTTTGGCACCTTTTTTTTTTCGTTCCTGATTAGCAAGAGGTCACAATATTGACGTATGCTGAGAGTAACAAACAGAGACAGAGAGACAGACCAACAAAGAAACAAAGAAAAGGACAAAAGATATAGAAAAACACAGACAAACACACACAAAAAATGCACACACACACACACACACACACACACACACACACACACACACACACACACAGACAGACAACACAAACACAACGAGAGAGAGAGAGAGAGAGAGAGAGAGAGAGAGAGAGAGAGAGAGAGAGAGAGAGAGAGAGAGAGAGAGAGAGAGAGAGAGAGAGAGAGAGAGAGAGAGAGAGAGAGAGAGAGAGAGAGAGAGAGAGAGAGAGAGAGAGAGAGAGAGAGAGAGAGAAACATGCCTATCCATCCACACAGACAAACAAACAGACACACAGACAACAAACAGAACCAAGACACACAAACAAGGAGACATTACATGGCTGACACCCACAAGAGGAGATAGAGGAGGGCCAGGTGAGGAGACGCAACACAGTGGAGGGGGAGTGTGGAGTGGAGCTGGGAAATGTTGCGTAGGACGTAGGTGGTGGCGTGGATTGGCGCTGAGTGGTGTTTGTGAAGGAGTGCGGGGCTGTGAGGGTGTCTGGATGGGCTGAGGTGAGCTGGCGAGGTCGTGAAGTGGTTGAGGGGTGATTGGAATGTGTCTGAGTACTGTAGAGGCATTGCTGTAGTGGAGAGGCAGGAAACGTGCGTGTGTTAGTCTGAAGTTATTAAAGCTATATGGGTCAGAGAAGGAGGTGGAAAGGTGCGTGAAAGTTAAAAAGGAACTGGATTGTAGTGATAGTCGATTGAATTGCTTTATGGTCGGCCTAAAAAGAAAGAAAAATCGTATCGTGAAGTGACTTAAAATTCCTGAGTGTATTAAGGTGACGGAGCTTGGAAAGTAGAAAGGGAAAAAAAACAGACGATGCAAGAAAAAAGAGGATGAAAGAAAGGAAAGAAAAAGAAGGGAGGAAAGGAGAAAGATGGGGAAAAGTAGGAAGCGAGGAAGAAAAGAAAATTATATACATAGCTCAGAGAAGAAGGTTGAAAGATGGATGTGAGTTTAAAAGAAAATGGGATATGGGGATACTTAATTGAAATATATCATTGTAGGAGTAGAAATGTATGTATCTGACGAGAGTATTCAGAAAACGAGTATGTTGGCGTGATGGAAGCTATGCAAGGAAAATGGAAGAGGGGAGGGCGTGTGAAGCTGGACATAGGGTGAAAAAAAAAAGCAGGAATATGATGATGGGTGATTTGAGGTACGTTAGGGAGGTACTGGAAGAACAATGATGTAGGTGAAACATACATTAAGGGATACAGAGGGAGTGAAGGAAAAAAATATGACCCATACAAAGGGCAACTGAAACTGTGAAATAAATGAGGTAGAATATTATAGAATAGGTGCAAAACTGTGAAAACCTGTGAAAACAAGAGAGGAGGGAGTAAAAACTGCTGTGGGAGAAAAAAAAACTGTGGGAGGGAAGCTGTGAAAGGTGTAGAGGGGAAGGGAGAGGCAAGTGTGAGGCTGTGAGAGTGCGTAAAAACTGGGATATATTAGGATGATGAGAAAATTGGATGTATTGGGAAAGGAAAAGAGAGCGTTAGTGCGGGGGAAACGTGGGAGAGGTGGTCTCTATTACTGGCAGGGAAATAGAGGGTGATGTAAAGGAGGGAAAGAAGCACAGGAAACGCAAGCTGTACCTGACCCCACTCGACACACACACAAACACACACACACACACACACACACACACACACACACACACACCTTACTACTCAAACAAACGCACATACATACAAAACACAAATAGGAGAGTAAGTAAAAAAAAAGTTCTAATTAACGTAGACAAATGAAAAAAAATTAAGGACTATTGGTAAGTTCTAAGATGCGGTCAAAATAGAACCATTAATTAAAAAAAAGTTAAAAAAAAGAGAGAGAGAGAGAGAGAGAGAGAGAGAGAGAGAGAGAGAGAGAGAGAGAGAGAGAGAGAGAGAGAGAGAGAGAGAGAGAGAGAGAGAGAGAGAGAGAGAGAGAGAGAGAGAGAGAGAGAGAGAGAGAGAGAGAGAGAGAGAGAGAGAGAGAGAGATGGAGGGAAGAGTGGGAGCTTGGAGGGTGGGAAAAAAAAGAAAGATAGGATGGAAGAAAGAAGAGGGTGAAAGAAGGAAGAGAGAGAGAAAAGGAGAGGAGGAAATGAGAGGTGGGGAGAATAAGTAGGAAACAAAGGAGAAAAAAAGACGAAGAGAGGTCCAGAGAAGAAGAGAGGAAGGAAGAAACAGAAGATGGGAGAAGGAAGAAAGGAAAACGAGGGAGGAAAGGAGAGAGAAATGGAAAAAAGAAAGAAGAAAGGGATAAAAAAAGGGAGAAGAGAGAGAGAGAGAGAGAGAGAGAGAGAGAGAGAGAGAGAGAGAGAGAGAGGGGGAAGGATGAACGAGTGTGTCCCCAGCAAGGAAGGTAAACTCTCCCAAACTAATGCACTCGTGTGAGAATAAACGACTCACTTACTTCACTGCATTTAAATTATTTTGTTAAAGGTCTTTTCTTTTTAGCTTCCTCCTTCCTCCTTTATTTCCTCAGATTTCTTACGTGCTTTTAATTCCTGTGTTTTATTACTTCGTATTTATTCTTTTCCTTTTTCTCTATTTTGTTCATCTATATTTCTTGTTTTTTTTTTAATGCTTTGATTTTCTTTTTTTTTCATTTTTCTTCATTGTTTTCATTTTTCTTTATTTTTTTCGGTTATAATTTTTCGATTCGTTATTTTTTTTTTTTCTCCATCATTTTACTTTTAATTTTGTTTCCTTTCTCGTTCCATAACTTTACTTTCTTTATAATTTTTTCTTTTTTATTTTCTCATACATTTCTTTCCCATTTATAACATATATTCTAATTTTTCCTATCTTTTTCTCAATCTATATTTGTCTTCTTATCTTTAATATAGAAGGAATACAATTTCTAAGATAGGAAAAGCTGGAAGCAAATTCTCATGCATTTCATTACAATTTTTTTCTAAACATTTGGATTCCTGAGATGTACAAAAAGAAAAAGAAAATCCGGTCATACATTTTTCCTTCAAGTATTCTAAAATATTTTGCATTTCATTTCTTTGATTTCTTCACACACATTACTATCTTTTATTACGCATATTTTCATTTACTATGTGTGTATGTGCGTGTCTGTGTGTCTGTGTGTGTGTGTGTGTGTGTGTGTGTGTGTGTGTGTGTGTGTGTGTGTGTGTGTGTGTGTGTGTGTGTGTGTGTGTGTGTGTATCAATTTTCACATCAAAAATAAGAACATACAATGAAATTTACGTACAGGATTGCGAACAAAGAATAAAATCAAACAGGGACGTGACAAAAAAATAACATGAAGAACACTGACTTACAGGAAATCACTACCACTACCACCACCACCACCACCACCGCCACTCCCACCACCACCACTACCATCACCACCACCACCATCACCACCACCACCACCATCACCGTCACTACCAACATCACCAACACTACCACTGCAATCAACAAGACCCACTTCACTGTCACGATAACAACAGCACCATTACCACCATCACTTTTGTCACCACCACCACCTCCACCACCACCAATAACAACAAAAGCATAAAAAAAAAAAAAACTCACAACTGTCATAAAATCCACCACCACCACCACCACCACTACAACAACAAAAACCACAACAACAACCACACAACACCAACCACACAACACCAAACATTAACACACCACCACCACCACCACCACCATCAATATTCCCCTTTACCCGACAAAAGAAAAAAATAGAAAAATGAAAATAAAAAAATTCCAAATAAACCATACAGAGGCTCTATCCAAACACACACTAAGGGAGGGAGAGAATAACACTATATTGCACTGTATGGGAAGTTATGGTAAGATAGTTTGTGTAGAAATTGTGTGTTTGTGTAAGGAGGGAGATATAAGAGGAGGAGGAGGAGGAGGAGGAGGAGGAGGAGGAGGAGGAGGAACGGGAAGGTGAGAAAGCATCATTTAATATTTGTTGTTTTGATGTGTGTGTGTGTGTGTGTGTGTGTGTGTGTGTGTGTGTGTGTGTGTGTGTGTGTGTGTGTGTGTGTGTGTGTGTGTGTGTGTGTGTGTGTGTGTGTGTGTGTGTGTGTGTGTGTGTGTGTGTGTGTGTGTGTGTGTGTGTGTGTGTGTGTGTGTGTGTGTGTGTGTGTGTGTGTGTGTGTGTGTGTGTGTGTGTGTGTGTGTGTGTGTGTGTGTGTGTGTGTGTGTGTGTGTGTGTGTGTGTGTGTGTGTGTGTGTGTGTGTGTGTGTGTGTGTGTGTGTGTGTAGGAATGGAGGTCGAGGATATCTTTCTCTAAGTGTCTATTTGGTTTCTAGGTTGTGAAGATTTTTAATAATAGCGCCCCTTCCCCTCCTCCTCCTCCTCCTCCTCCTCCTCCTCCTCCTCCTCCTCCGAGCCCTCATATCCATGGGAGACTAATTATGAAGGATTATCGGGTGGGTGCCAGTATCCTGTTCTTTCATCCTCCTCCTCCTCCTCGTCCTCGTCCTCCTCCTCCTCCTCCTCGTCCTCCTCCTCCTCCTCCTCCTCCTCTCCTTACTCTATATTTCTTTTCTTTCTTCACGTAGCCTACATCTTTCTCCTTTCCTCTTCCTCTCCTTCTCTTTTCTTTTTTATCTATGTAACCTAAACTTCTGTCTCTCTCTCTCTCTCTCTCTCTCTCTCTCTCTCTCTCTCTCTCTCTCTCTCTCTCTCTCTCTCTCTCTCTCTCTCTCTCTCTCTCTCTCTCTCTCTCTCTCTCTCTCTCTCGTGCATTCATTAGATTTCCTCGCCTCAGATTACCTTTGATTTCCGCGGCGTGTGTTTTTCTAGCGGGGAAATTATTTGCACAAAGGAAAAAAAGAAAAAATCCCACATTTCGTGATTATTGGCTCGTGTATTTTTTTTCCTGTTTCCATCTTTGTTTTCCTTTATTTATTCATTGCGTATTTTTTTTCTTTCTCACTTTTTTTTCTATTCTTCTTCTTTTCATTCGTTCATGTATTCTCTTTCTCATTCTCTCTCTCTCTCTCTCTCTCTCTCTCTCTCTCTCTCTCTCTCTCTCTCTCTCTCTCTCTCTCTCTCTCTCTCTCTCTGCCTTCATGAATAAATTAACGAACACTGACAAATGCAAGCGTGAATAATTGAATGCAGTCACTCTGGCACTCGAGAAACACGTCAAAAAATTTCTTCGCTTCCTCAAAGACACCTCGATGCTTTCTTTTCCCGGGCTTAGATTCAACCAATAGATTTCCTCAACCCCTAACTCACTTGCCTCGCTTCCTTCTTACCTAAGCTTTCCTGTATTTACTAAGGGAAGGAGAACTAGCTGGCTGACTGGCTGGCTTTGTGGATGGTTAGATGGATGGATGGATGGATGGGTGGGTGGAAAAGAATTGAGAGGCAAGAAGAAGGGCAAGGTAGGTGGTGGTGGTGGAGGTGATGATGGTGGTGGTGGTGAGAGGAATGGGAGGTGTGAAGGAATGAGGAGAGGATGATAAAAGAGAGAAGAAACAGAAGGAAGAGGAGGAAAAAAAAAAAAAGGAAAAGGAGGAAGACTACGGGATGGTGTGGTATGGGATGACAGGCAACAACAACAACAACAACAACAACAACAACAACACAAACGAACAAGAAGAAAGAAAGAAAGAGGAAAAAAAGGATACAATAGGAAGACATAAAAAGTTACACACAAACATGCAGAGAGAGAGAGAGAGAGAGAGAGAGAGAGAGAGAGAGAGAGAGGGGGCGTAATTCTCACAACAGCCTCTGCCACGCTAGACTGAACGTGGAAATTGCTGTAACATCCTTCATGCTTCTGAATGTGGGAGAGAAGAGAGAGAGAGAGAGAGAGAGAGAGAGAGAGAGAGAGAGAGAGAGAGAGAGAGAGAGAGAGAGAGAGAGAGAGAAAGAGAGAGAGAGAGGGAGGGGGAGGGGACATTTTTACCCTAAGGAGGCAAGGGGGCGGGAGGACAACAAGGGGAATTTTAGGGTGAGGGGAGAGGGGGAGGCATTCTGGGTAAGGTGTCACAAGAGAGGAGGGGAAAAAGTAAAAGGGAGGATGTGAGAGTAAGGAATGAGAGAAAGGGAGGTGGAGGAAGAAGGAATGGGAAGAAATTAGATAAAAAAAATGAGAGATAGAAGAAAGGAAGGATGAGAAATTTAAGAAAATAATAAAGAACGAATGGAAGAGACAAAGAGAGAGGAGAAAAGGAAGGGAGAGGAAAAAAACAATAACAATATGAAAGGGGAAGGAGATAATGAGTGAAAAGAATAGAGAGAAAGGAAATTATGGTAGATAGGAATGAGTGAAGGAGGATGGAGAAAGGGAGAGAGAAAGTGAGAGTGGGAGGCAGACGGGAGGAAAACAGTGACGCGTGGGAGAGAAGAGGGAGAATTTGAGAATTTCTGAGGGAAGAGCGGGAGAGAGAGAGTGTGGGAGGGAGTGGGAGGGAAACAAAGGAGTAAGCATAAGTGAGAGGGAAAGAACATGAGAGGGGAAATAGAAGGGAATGTAAAACAGGCTGGAGGAAAAATTTGAGAGAAAAAAAGAAGAAGGGAACTGAAAGAAGGAAAAAATAAACAGGAGAAGGTGGAGGAAAAGAAAGAGAAGGAGGAGGAGGAGGAGAAAGAGGAGGAGGAGGAGGAAGGTAAACACTGAGGTATAAGAATAGGATGGAGAGGGAAAGAAACTGGAGGGGAGGTGGAGAGAAAAATGTAAGGAGAAAACATGGAAGGAAAGAGGTGTGAAGGAAAAAATGGAGGAAAGAGGGAGGGAGTGGAGAGAAAAAAAAAATGAAGGGATATTTGACTAAAGGCGCTGGAAAGAGGAAGAGGAAGGGGACGAGGAGGACGAGGAGGAGGAGGAGGAGGAGGAGGAGGAGGAGGAGGAAAAATAGAGAAATCTTGCATAACAATGTCTCTCTCTCTCTCTCTCTCTCTCTCTCTCTCTCTCTCTCTCTCTCTCTCTCTCTCTCTACACTAATACTCTTTCTCACACTCACTAGTTTTTCTTCATCTAATGTATCCACACACACACACACACACACACACACACACACACACACACACACACACACACACACACACACGTAGCATTAGGAAAGCTTCAAACATTCGTCATGAAAACAAGTTAAATGGAAGGGGCAGACACACACACACACACACACACACACACACACACACACACACACACACACACACACACACACACACACACCTGACCTGCCCGACACTCACGCCAGCCCGCGAGGCAAGGCAATAATTGAGTTTTTGACATTCATGAAAGTTTAGGGCGCAGCGCAGACACCGCCATGCGTCACTGCCCGGCCGGCGAGGCAGAAGGAGAGGCGACGGGTGGAAGTTATCGCTTTCATCCCTGGACTGACTGACTGACTGACTGACTGACTGGCTGACTGACGGGATAACTGACTGACTGACTGGCTAGGTGACTGACAGACTGACTGACTGACTAAATGGTTGGGTGACTGACTAACTAACTGACTGAATGAATAAATGGATAACTGATTAACTGACTGACTGACTGACTGATTGACTAACTGAATGGCTGGATGAGTGACTGACTGACTGACTGACTGACTAAATGGTTGGGTGACTGACTAACTGATCGACTGACTGATTGAATGGCTGCGTGAGTGACTGACTGATTGAATGGCTGCGTGAGTGACTGACTGACTGGTTCAAGTGAATCTTTATAAAGAGTTAATTTTGTGTTTTGAATGTGACTGGTGGTGAGTGAGCGACTGATGAAGTGATGAAGTGAGTGAGTGAATGACCGACTTAATGAGTGACGAAGAGTAAAGAATAAGTGAGTGAGTGAGTGAGTGAGTGAGTGAGTGAGTGAGTGAGTGAGTAGAAGTGACTGGCTGAGTGGCTGGTTGATTAGCTGACTAAATAAAGTGTCTAAAAATCTATTATCTGAAACTGAATGGATGTGAATAAGTGAAAAAGAGTGACTGACTGACTGACTGACTGACTGACTGACTGACTGACTGACCAGCTTGCTATAAAACAAAAGCCACATGGAATAAGTAAAACACCTGAATAAAACTGGTAGACGAGAAGAAAAAGCGACGAGGAACTAAGAGGAAGAGAAAAACGACGTGGGAAAAAAAATATGTAAAGAGGAAAAGCGAAGGAGGGGGGGGCGTTGTCGGATAGGGGGGCTATGGGTGTCGTGGCGAGGGTACAAGGTGGTGCCTCTGACAGAAAATGCAGCTTCCGAAGGTTTGAGCAGCTCGTAAGTGCCTGGCCAGCTTCCCCACGACGCCTTCACGCAGCAGGGAGGCAGAGAGGGAGGAAAGTGGATATGAGTGGAGGGAGTGGGTGAAGGGATAGGGGATAAAGGAAAGTTGAAGGAAACGAGAAAATATGAGAAAAAAAAGTTTCAGTACTAAGATAAAGATGGACTATTTACTTTGCTCTTCAGGTAGATCTCTCACTCTATCATAGCGTCAGTTTGCGTGTACCTAACCTAACCTAACCTAATCTGACCTGACGTACTAATAACTAATGCTTCCTCCTCGCTGCTGTGAATATCTACGTAAAGCCTTGAAAACACAGGAAAAGAGAGAAGAATGTATATCAAGTAGTACAGTCAAGGATACGTAGATGGATGGAGAAAAATTCACTTTGCTATTTCGGTGACTCTCAATCTATCAGAGCGGCCAGTCTATGTACTAATCCTTCCTCTTCACCGCTCCGAGTCTCCATGGAAAGTGGCAGCCTTGCATATTTCACGGCCACCGCCACCTCCAACGCGGGTCAGGGGCGGGACGGACGGACATCTGGGCCCATAATTCAGGAGGGTGTCGTGATGGATTTGTAACTCGGCACTCTGTTAGTTTGGTGAGTTAGGCAGTCAGTACTGAATGGGCGGAGTATGAGTCGTTGTTAGCTATTGGAGGAAGAATGGGTAGCTGAAGAATAAAAGAAAGCACAGGATGTATATACGTGAGTTAATGTTTTTGTAAGAATGGTATAAAAAGGACATATTAAAAAAGGCCTACTGAGATGCCAGTACCAACGGAGAACAGCCAAATCAATTATCCACAGCTGAAAGATGAAAGATGAGTGTCTCGATGCTTCTCTCCTGAAAGAGTTCACGTCATAGGTGGGAGGAAATGCAGAAGCGAACAGGGACTTCCAGAGCGCCGTAGAAAACATTGAAGATGGCAGGTGAACAAGTAGCAGTCGTTATTAACAATTGAAAGAAAGACATATAGCTTCTCAGTGAACATAAGCGAAGAAGGTAAAGGTCTAAGTACTCCCTGTTAACTATTAAAGGAAGGATGAGCAATGGAGCATCACAAATACATTCAATAAACCACAATACCACAGACCATAGCAACGCACAACCGCCAGTCAAGACACAACAAGGGGAGCTGCTACAAAGGATGATCCCACCAACATTACTGGACAGGGCAGGAAGAAGGAACAGGAGGAGGCAAGTGAGGGAAACTCCTGAATGCAATGAGATTCCTGATATTCATACACTGCGACGGAGCTTTAGTATTATGTTTGTTCAAGACGCTGCAAAGGAGGGGGATTTGTGGTGAAGTTTCAAGACGTACTCCACTCTACATGACAATAAACATCAGTACCTTCCCTTCCTTCACACACACACACACACACACACACACACACACACACACACACACACACACACACACACACACACACACACACACACACACACACACACACACACACACACACACACACACAAAGCCCTGATGAGGCGCCCCCAGTCCTAGCCCCTCGCCCCTCCCGGTGTCGACATAAACACACATTTCTACGCACACTTCCGTATAAATTTTCTCACAGCGTCGTTCTCTTTCCTCGCCGTGGTACTTCTCACGGATTGCCGGGGAGGACAAGGCACCCCTAGCAGCACAACAAGGCACAACACAGCACGGCATAACACAACACAGCACAAAGTTATGACTGAAAATGATACGTGGAAATGGGTGTTTCGTATATTAAGTGTCACATGTAGACCTGACGGCTTCTTGTAGCTTCTCTTTTTTTTTTTTTCGTTTCTTCTTATATTAACAACACACACTATATATCACACCATAAAGGGGCATCAAGAGAGTGACTGCCAGTGTTTCAATGTACGTAGTCATGAAAATACTGCCTGGATTTGAATATCATCCGAACTTCGAGGATTCATGCGAGGTTTCAACACAACATAAGGGCTTTCTTCTGTTTCCTGCCTCCTGTCTCCTCCTCCCGCCCACCACCACACAAATCTGCTTTCAAACTCCCTCTCTTCTCGCCCCATTGCCGCTCCCTGCATGAGTCTCTCCCCTCCGTCCTGCAGCTTGGCGCCACGTGTGGCCCACCTGGCGTCTGCAGTAAAGCGAATTTTTCCTCGCCTGCTGCTTCTTACCCTGGGAAACTTTTATATTCCTTTAACGCAGCACAGATTCTCTCCATGCTGCATTTTGGCAGTACGGTGGTGCAGCGACATCAACGCAGCGTCCAATCTTCCTCTCCTGCAGCACGAAAGCTGTGTATTTACTCTACGGACGCCTAACGACACAGAAAACCACGAAGCATCCAAATTTTACTCTTCTAGAAAAGTTGTATTGTCAAGAACACACACAAGAAACCATGAAGCCTGCAAATCTCTGCTCTTGCAACAGAAAGGTTGTGTTCTTTTTTCCACAGATGCCCCAGGACACAGAAAACGTCTAAGGTTCCATATGACCACTCCTGCAGAAGAGATATCGCATATTCCGCGAGAACCCAAGAATACAGCAAGCTTTGAAACCTTAAACCTTCACTTCTCCAGCAGGGAGGTAGCGTCTTCACCCCGCTCAAGGACACAGCCAAAGAAAGCCTGTCAGACGCTGTATGGGAACTGATATCCAGTCGCGGGACATGATGGTTGGCCACAGACTCAGACAAAACAGCCACCGAGCCAGCCAGTCCCGGGCGACCTCTCCTCTAGATCCCCGCCTGGTGCTCGGCTCAAGCTGCTCGTACTCACTCATCCGCAGAATCCCTGCTGCCTAGAGGAGCTAATAATATTATCACATCCTCGGGTCGCCGCCGCCACCACCACCACCACCACCACCACCACCACCACCACCACCACCAAGAGGGAACGGTAAGAAGAGGCAAAGAGAACAGCGAGTTTCTATAATAATGACTACTACTACTACTACTACTACTACTACTACTACTACTACTAATAATAATAATAATAATAATAATAATAATAATAATAATAATAATAATGATAATAATAATAATGATAATAAAGAGAAAAAAATGACAATTCAAAAGATAAAAAACAGGACGAGTCAAGAAAACCCTTCCATTTTAACATTAGATAAAATGGACACATTCATATGAGAAGAGCAAGACTTTTCACTTTTCTTTCATCCCTCTTCTGTCCACTTTCCCTAAACCAAGAGTTAAACAGTATTCTCAATCTTGCATCTCTCACTGGTAAACATTGGAACTCCCTGCCTGGTTCTGTATTTCCTATGACTCGAATTCTACGAAGAGGGAAGCTGAAAGACACTCCTCCAATTCTGGATAATCCTCTTGGCCCTTTCCTTTACGACTGGCACCTCAAGTGAGCCTTTATTCCCTGGTTTTTGTAGCTTTTGACCAGTGTAAAGCGGGAAAATGGATACTAACTTCCCGTCTCCCATCAACACCCTGTCACCTTCACATTTTCAACCTTCCCGCCACCATGTGTAATGAAGCACGCAATATAAGACCTCGTGACTTTAAATACTTCATTCCTACAAGTTATGGAGCGCTTCTTGTCAGCGATCATAGCTCAGCGCAATAAATTCACAGAGTTATGAGTGGAGTAAAACTATGGTATGGGGAACCTTTGCTGTGATGGGCGAGGGAGTCTATGAGCTTTGATCAATGGGAATTTGTCACCTACATTACATCTATTCGAATACTTTACCAATGTCAACAGATTTTACTAAGTGTGTCTTGGAAGGTCCTTGTTAAAATTCTAAAGGTGCAATATTGAAAAATTTATACTTCAGTCTCGTTGCAACCCGCCGAGAAAATGAAGACGAAGAAACGAGAAACGAGGAAATGAAAAAAAGAAAACGAAGAACACGGAGATAATAATAGATGAGCAATAAAAAATACATTACGTTTCTGATATTGTTACCACTCTTCTTCCTCACCACCACCACCACCACCACCACCACCACACCCTCTTTCTCCTTTCTTTCCAAATCTTTTCCTTCTTTTCCCAAACTGACCACATTTTCACTCCAGACACTCCTCCATCCACTTCTTCCTCCCGCATCCCTCTAAAATCCACACGAGGAAACAAGACAGGGGAAAGAGACAAAGAAGAGAAGAGAAGAGAAGAGAAGAGGGAGGCAGACGAAGAGAGAGAGAGAACAGAGAAACAGAAAGAGAGAGAGAGAGAGAGAGAGAGAGAGAGAGAGAGAGAGAGAGAGAGAGAGAGAGAGAGAGAGAGAGATAGTAGGCAAATAAGAGACACAATAGAGAAGGGAGCGAAAGATACAGAAATAAAGAGATAAGAGAGACAGAATATACACAGAAAAAAAGGCAGAGGAGACGAGGAGACAGAAAAAAAAGAACAGTAGAGAAGGAAGAGAGACAAAACTGCAATATAGACAAAGAGACAAGAGAGAGAGAAAGAAAGAAAGAAAGAAAGAAAGGAATCAGAAGGTAAGAGAACGAGATAAAGATACTTAAAAGAAAGATAGGAGACGAAAAGACAGGAAAAGAGACGGTAGGGGAAAGACATAAGGGGAAGCAGACATATAAAATGGTTTGTCATAAGCTCTAAAGAGAAACTCGCCTTTATATTTTGTGTCCTTTCCGCTCAGAGACGCTTGCTTGATAGTCACGCGTCTCTTAAGCGAATGGCGTGAGCGAGAAGAGAGAGAGAGAGAGAGAGAGAGAGAGAGAGAGAGAGAGAGAGAGAGAGAGAGAGAGAGAGAGAGAGAGAGAGAGAGAGAGAGAGAGAGAGAGAGAGAGAGAGAGAGTATAACAAAACTCTATGGAAATGTACATATCCCAGAAAAAAGAAGACAAAGATTAATTATACATGATTGGCGAAGAAAGAATCTCTCTCTCTCTCTCTCTCTCTCTCTCTCTCTCTCTCTCTCTCTCTCTCTCTCTCTCTCTCTCTCTCTCTCTCTCTCTGTGTGTGTGTGTGTGTGTGTGTGTGTGTGTTACGTGCATTTCTTTATGTCTATCCATTTATCTATCTATCTATCCATCTACTTACCTATCTAATTCTCTATTTACCAATCAATCCATCCATCTTTATACCTATTTACCTTTCTATCTATCGATCCATCTATCTATCTATCTATCTACCCATCTCTCTACGTATCTATCTCTGTGTGTGTATGTATCCTTTACAAAACTGTCTGTGATCTCGAGAAAGGCTCCAGAAGGAAAGAATGTGCATATATTTCTATACCAAGAGAGGGACGACAGAAGCTGCATGACTGGCCAGGAAAACACTCTAATACCGCTCACATACTGACGGAGGGACGAAGCAGAAGGAAAGAGGAAGAGAAGGAAGGAAAGAAGGAAGGAAAGAGAGAGAGAGAGAGAGAGAGAGAGAGAGAGAGAGAGAGAGAGAGAGAGAGAGAGAGAGAGAGAGAGAGAGAGAACGACTTTCTTACATCGTCAGACGAAAGGGAAAGGGAAGGAAAAGTGAAGAAAGTGATGAAAGATTGGAGAGGAAAGAGAAAGACAACGAGAGAAAGCAAAAGAAAATCTGTCACACACGCACTGCTGGACACGGGAGGGAGTGACACACACACACACACACATACACACACACACACACACACACACACACACACACACACACACACACACACACACACACACACAGACAGCTACGGGCCATAAGAGGGAAGCTGACAGGCCCTCAAGCGGGTTTAGGAGGAGGAGGAGGAGGAGGAGGAGGAAGAAGAGAAGGAGGAAGAGGAGGTGGAGGAGGATGAAGAGAAGAAGAAATATATAGATAGAGAATAAGAAGAGTTAAAGAGAGAGAAGAAGGAAGAGGAGGAGAAAAATGGAGAGAGAGAGAGAGAGAGAGAGAAATGACGCTTCCTCCAAGTGATCTAACGATTGTGTGTCTCCATCCATCCCTCTCTCCAATTTTCCTCCCTCCCGGTCTTCCCTCCTACCTTTCCTCCTCCTTTACCGCCACTTCTCTCTCTCTCTCTCTCTCTCTCTCTCTCTACTTGTTTCTTGTTCTTCTTTATAAATTCCGAACTTTAACGTCGTTACTCGTTTCATTTCATGAAATGGGCAAACCCAATTCATGAAATGAACCTAACCTCTCTAACTCTAACTCTCTCTCTCTAACCCAATTCATGAAATGTGCAATGGAGTGGCCATTTCATGAAATGGGTTAGGTTAGGTTAGGTTAGGTTCATTTCATGAATTGTGTTTGCCCATTTCATGAAATGGGCTCACAAACGGGTCTACCACAAAAGAATCTCTCTCTCTCTCTCTCTCTCTCTCTCTCTCTCTCTCTCTCTCTCTCTCTCTCTCTCTCTCTCTCTATACCTCTCTCTCTCTCTCTCTCTCTCTCTCTCTCTCTCTCTCTCTCTCTCTCTCTCTCTCTCTCTCTCTCTCTCTCTCTCTCTCTCTCTCTCTCTCTCTCTCTCTCTCTCTCTCTCTCTCTCTCTCTCTCTCTCTCTCTCTCTCTCTCTCTCTCTCTCTCTCTCTCTCTCTCTCTCTCTCTCTCTCTCTCTCTCTCTCTCTCTCTCTCTCTCTCTCTCTCTCTCTCTCTCTCTCTCTCTCTCTCTCTCTCTCTCAGGAGGGAAAATTGCTTGAATATTTCCCACCGCCTGTAAAGTCAAGGGAGGAGAAAAAAAAGCAGTGAGTGACGAGGTCTTAACGTCACCAGGAGGAAGGGACACAAATTTCCCTGATACTGAAATTCTTAATAGGAAGTGAAGAAAGGGATCAGGTGAACAATAGACAAGGAGGCGATAGGAACTGAAGGGCGGAGAGTGCAAGGTGAAGAAGGCAAGGGTGTATAATAGGGAGGGTAAAAAAGGTAGGTAAGGATGATAGAATTGGGTGCAGTGAGGGAATAGTGTGAAGATGTAGAGAGAGAGAGAGAGAGAGAGAGAGAGAGAGAGAGAGAGAGAGAGAGAGAGAGAGAGAGAGAATGTTTTAATGGGGAATGACTGAAGGTACTTATTATTCTCTATGTAAAATTCCTAACAACATTGCAGTCTAGTTCTTGCATACTCATAAGGATAAAAAGAATAAGAGGTTTGTTTTTTCCATTTTCTATGCTGCAAAAACTCATTATAATGGCTTAATATCAAATAAAAAAGAAACAAAGAAGAAAAGGAAGAAAAATAGGCAACACTGAAAGTCTTAATAGAAAAAAAAAATAGATAATGAACAGTAGCAAGAATCGACAGAAAATATAATGAAAAAAAAAGTTAAAATTCCAAAAAAAAATATGAGCCACTGGTAATATTAATACTTATAAAAAAAAAAACAATTAGATGGAAAGAAAAATGAGGCAATTTAGTGCTGGGATAAAAAACTTAAGTAAAAACAATATATGAGGTTTGAATTGTACTAGTTTTGTTCCACACACACACACACACACACACACACACACACACACACACACACACGAAGCGTCCAAGGGCAGGGAAAGAAATAATCTCCTTTTACGGGTAATTTCTTCAAGACTGGGAATAAATTGACCGCGGTGACTTCCTGGAGGAGAAGGAGGAGGAGGAGGAGGAGGAGGAGGAGGAGGAAGAGGAGAAGGAGGAGGAGGAAAAAAAGGAGGAGGAGAAAGATGAAAAGAAGGAGGAGGAGAAGGAGGAGGAGGAGGAGGAGGAGGAGGAGGAGGAGGAGGAGGAGGAGGAGGAAGAGGAGGAGGAGGTGTGATCCTTTGAAGTTTTGTTGACTGGTAAATTGAAATATACAAATATGATATTGAGAGAGAGAGAGAGAGAGAGAGAGAGAGAGAGAGAGAGAGAGAGAGAGAGAGAGAGAGAGAGAGAGAGAGAGAGAGAGAGAGAGAGAGAGAGAGAGAGAGAGAGAGAGAGAGAGAGAGAGAGAGAGAGAGAGAGAGAGAGAGAGAGAGAGAGAGAATAAAAGAAAACGTGGGAATACAAAAGGAAGAAAAAATAAAGCAAGGAAGGAAGGAAGGAAGGAAGGAAGAAGGAAGGAAGGAGTGAAGGAAGGTACAAAACTGAGGAATTGCTGTGGAAACCGTGAAGGAAGAGAAAGAAGAGGAGGAAGATGGAAAGGAAGAAGAGAAAAGAAGGTGAAGGAAAGGAATAAAGGAAAGAGTAATGATAAAGACAGGAGTCGGAAGGAAGAGATGAAATTAATGGTGAATTAAATCAAGAATACATAATGAATTGTAAAATATGAAAACTATAAAAAATATGAAAAAAATGAAAGAAAAATGGAGAGATGAAGTATTAAATTCATACATTCATACACACACACACACACACACACACACACACACACACACACACACACACACACACACACACACACACACACACACACACACACACACACACACACACACACACACACACACACACACACACACACACACACACACACATAAATAAGGAAATAGCATAAATGAGAAACATGACTTATTTTTGTTTGTTTAATATTTCTACTTCCTCTTCCTCCTCTTCTTCCTCGTCCTCTTCCTCTTTCCCTCAAGCTCTCTTCCATTTCTTCCTCACAGCTTGCCTTCGCTTCTTTCATCCTTTATTTCCCATCTTTATCTCGTACCATCTGTTTCTCCTCGTCTTTCTTCTCCTCCTCCTCCTCTTCTTTTTCTTCTTCTTCTTCTTCTTCTTCTTCCTCTTCTTCCTCCTCTTTCTCCTCTTCTTTTCTTTTTCTTTTTCTTTTTCTTTTCTTCCTCTTCTTCCTCTTCCTCCTCTTCCTCCTCTTCCTCCTCTTCCTCTCTCTTCTTCTTCTTCTTCTTTTTCTTTTCTTCTCCTCCTCCTCCTCTTTCTCCTCCTCCTCCTTCTCCTCCTCCTCCTCCTCCTCCTCCTCCTCCTCCTCCTCCTCCTCCTCCTCCTCCTCCTCCTCTTCCATCTATCTTTTTTTCAATCTCTTCCACCATTTTTTCATTCTCCTTCACATTCCATTTGATTCCACTTCTCTTCTACCTTCTTCTCCTTCTTCTTCTTCTTCCTCCTTCTTCCCTTCTCTTCTTTTAACCTCTTCCACCTTTTTTTTTACCAGTTTTCCTCCATTTTTTGCACCCTCCTGCCTCCTCCCTCCTTTCCATCTTCTTCAACCTCCTCCTCCTCCTCCTCCTCCTCCTCGTCCCCATCTACACGTGCTCCACCTCATTTTTGCCGCATTTCCATCTCCTTTCACCCTCTCACCGTCCTCTTTCACCCTTACACTATCCTCACCACACTTCCTCTCCGTCCCTCGCCTTGCCTGCCCTGCGTCACACCACCGCCCTTCCAGTGACGGCCGGCGTGACGGAGCCTATGAATCGCCCGTCACGAGGGATAATAGTGGCCCGCGTTAAAGAAAATGGACCGAGTTGCAGGGCTGGGCTGAGGGAAAGAGGGAAAGAGGAGGGACTGTTACCCTTAAGAACGCCTCAGAGAAGGGTGAGAGTAGCGGGACGGGCAGGGCGTAGAGTGAAATGTTAAAAGGTGGACTTTGGGTGTTGGTTAACTCTTACTTAGTCTCTTAGCGTGATTGAGAGTGACTGAGGATGGAGGAAGGTGAAAGGGAAGGGGAAAGGGATGGGGGAAGGGGAGAAGGGAGAAGGGGAAAGAGGAAAGGTACGTGTGTTTCGCAAGGATTTTCTCATATACTTTGTTTTCATCAAGGACATATTTTTTTTTATTAATAGTTGATGTGCGTGTCTCTCCCTCCCTCTGTGTGTGTGTGTGTGTGTGTGTGTGTGTGTGTGTGTGTGTGTGTGTGTGTGTGTGTGTGTGTGTGTGTGTGTGTGTTAATATTTCCTCTCTCCATTTTTCTACCTGACGTTTTTTTTTTTAAGTTTTGAATCCAGCGTTTCATTTATTCATTCGTGTTTATTTTTCTTTACACTTTCGTCGCTCTTTACAGAGGCTTTAAATCTTTATTGTTTCCTCTTTCTCTCCCTCCTCCTCCTCCTCCTCCTCCTTCTCCTCCTCCTCCTCCTCCTTCTCCTCCTCCTCCTCCTCCTCCTCCTCTTCCTCCTCCTCCTCCTCCTCCTCCTCCTCTTCCTCTTCTTCCTCCTCCTCTTCCAACATAATTGTATTTTTACAAGATTAAGTCAAGCTCGTTTTGTTCCGTCTTTTAATACTATTTCATCATTATATTCCTTTAAGACTCAGATTACCGGTGTTTCCTTTGTCCATACACTTATCGAGTTATTTTACCTATCTATATATCTATCTAGCTATTCATTTCATTACTGATCTTCTTATCTATTCAAGTATGTTTACCCATCTGCGTGTTTTCGAGTCTATATTACGACTAAATCAACAACGAACTCGTGAATGCCTTTAAGCTCTCCTGAGGCATCATTGACTATATTCTTGTCCCTCACTCCGCCCAGCAACCTAAGCACATGCACTATTCTGAAACACTACTGGCCACACCTTTACTACATACTTTTAAGAGGCTCTAGTTGAAGCTACACAGATTTCTAAGACTTATTATGCAGGCAGAGGCAGATTAATGAGGTTTCTACATCACTGACATGAGAAACACACTTGAGAACCCAGCTAGACATCTCTGTGTCTTTGGGGCATAGTTGTGGTGAGAGAGTAGATGGTTTCTGAATACGTCCCTTCAATCTATCTGGTAGGAGAGAGGAGGGAGATGAAAAGGACAGAAAGGGGAAGACAGTTAAAATTCTTCGGCCATGTGATGAGAAAAGAAGGGCTGGAAAATCTCATTGTAACGCCAACGGTGGAGGGAAGGGGAGGTAGAGGAAGACCAAGAAAAGTACTCTGATTGACTTTTTAAGGTGATACCGGGTGTAATGATGTGTATGTTCTTCAGGAGGTACGAAAAGCAGAAGCAAATGGAAGTTCATGGATGCCGATGTCTTGAAAGATATGGCAGAGCGGTGAGGTGTTTTGTTTTTTATGTTACGGCCTGTAGGTCTAGATGAAGAGTATGGGAAGGGCTGTCCAACTTCATTAGCGGCGCAGGCAATTTTATTTACAGTGGTACCCATATTAGGGCCCATGTCACCACCCAAGCGCATCTCTGGTGTGAGGCAAGTACACCTCCACCTAGAATCTGGGTGATCTATCTATTTATGTTCTCCAGTCAGCACAGTTATAAGATGAGGCACAAACACGTGTCTTGAAATACTCCTTATACTCCTTAAGACTGACTACATTACATCCCGTACCGTTCCTCGCCTCGCCTCACCTTCTCTGTTGCTTAGCCTCACCTGCTGGTCGATCATGGGCCACTGGGGAAGCTGGGAAGGTGAGCAGCGCTAACTCAAATGTCGCAATTAGCCTTGAGCGCCCCGGAAAGGGTCTTCAGGCGCCACTAAAGCTCTTGCGCCAGGGACACAGAGAAGAGCAGCGCCAGAACAAAGAGAGAATGTGTGTTTCCTTCTTTCCTTTCTCTGTTTTTTCTTTCCTTTTATCTTATTTGTGTTATGAGTGTGAGTTTTGGTTTTGTTGTACATTATTGATGGTTTTCTATGGGTTTGTATTTGTTTTTTGCCATTTTTAGATATATATTTCTTACTTTGCTTTTTCTTCGTTCTCCTCTAGTTCTTATTTTTCATCTTTCTCTCTCTTTCTCCTGCTCCTTGTCAAGATTTCTTCCTCCTTAAGATCTCCTCACCCTCCTTACCCTCCTCCTGTTCTTCCTCCTCCTCCTCCTCCTCCTCCTCCTCCCGCTCTGTTCATTCTAATCTATTCTCTTTCTTATTCTGCCTTTCTTCTTCTTCTTCTCCTCCTCCTCCTCCTCCTCCTCCTCCTCCTCCTCCTCCTTCTCCTCCTCCTCCTTCTCCTCCTCTTCCTAATTCCACTGTTCCTCCTCTTCTTCTTCCTCCTTCTCCTTCTTCTTCTCCTTCTCCTTCCTTTTTCTCTTCCTCTTCCTCCTTCTCCTCCACCTCCTCCTCCTCTTCCTCCTCTTCCTCCTCTTCCTCCTCCTCCTCCTTCTTAAGGCAGCCTCATCCCCGTCATCCCTCATTACAGCACCCTAATAAGCTGTCCGCGTTATCCTTTCAGCTTTAACGTTGCCAAGTAAATATCAGCAGTTCTTTTTTCCTGTTGGTATTGCCATTTGTAAGTAATATGTGAGTTTATTAAGCCTTTTACGTCCCCCCGTGACCGTTTGGCCTTTGCTGTCCAAATTCCAGTGAACGGGTAATGTGCTGTGCTGTGTGTGTGTGTGTGTGTGTGTGTGTGTGTGTGTGTGTGTGTGTGTGTGTGTGTGTGTGTGTGTGTGTGTGTGTGTGTGTGTGTGTGTGTGTGTGTGTGTGTGGTTTGACTTTATTTCAAGGTGTGTTTCTAATATTTTTTTATCTTATTTCACTTTTTTTTTCAATTCATTAACCTAACCTAACTTAGATACATGTCTGTGTGTGTGTGTGTGTGTGTGTGTGTGTGTGTGTGTGTGTGTGTGTGTGTGTGTGTGTGTGTGTGTGTGTGTGTGTAGTATATATCTATTGATCTATCTATCTATGATTACCTCCATCTGTTTATTCATCTATCTATCTATCTATCTATCTATCTATATTTCTCTTTTCTATACGGAGGTGAGTAAAAATATGTTAAAACTTGAAAAATAAAAGCTCAAAAGTAGTCCATAGAAGATAAATTAGTAAAAACAACAAGACAAAAGTCTCTCTCTCTCTCTCTCTCTCTCTCTCTCTCTCTCTCTCTCTCTCTCTCTCTCTCTCTCTCTGAAGGCAATACATTTAACCCGCTGATCTCAACACGCTACACGTCATGTTTTTGGTGAGAATCTGTAACTTATCCTGGCAAAACACGGCACTTCTCCTCCTCCTCCTCCTCCTCCTCCTCCTCCTCCTCCTCCTCCTCCTCCTCCTCCTCCTCCTCCTCCTCCTGCAGGCTCTCTCCTCCTCCTCCTTTTCCTTCTCCTCTTCCTCCTCCTCTTCCTCCTCTTCCTCCTCCTCCTCCTCCTCCTCCTCCTCCTCCTCCTCCTGCAGGCTCTCTCCTCCTCCACCTTCTCCTCCTCCTCTTCCTCCTCCTCCTCCTCCCTCGATACTTCCTTCTCCTGCAGGCTTTTTCCTCCTCCTCCTTTTCCTCCTCCTCCTCCTCCTCCTCCTCTTCCTCCTCCTTCTCCCTCGATACTTTCTCCTCCTGCAAGCTCTCCTTCTCCTCCTTCTCCTCCTTCTCCTCCTCCTCCTCGATACCTCCTTCTACAGGCTTTCCTTCTTCACCTTCCCTCCTTCTTCTCCTCCTCCTCCTTCTCATCCATCTCTTCCTCAACATCTTCCTCGTCCTCACGCTCCTCTTATTTATCTTCCTCGTTCTATTTCTCTTCATTCTCTTCCTCCTGCTCTTCCTGCATTTCCTCCACCACTACCACCAACAACACCTCCTCTTCCTCCATCACCACCACCAGCACCAGCACCATTACCACCACGTCCACTCCCTCCTCGCCTCACTGAAGTCTAGCACTATTACAAGCCAGCATCGGAGTATCAATCTTTCAGCACTCGGGCGGCGCAGGTGATGTATGCACGTAAGAAAGCTTCCACGAAGGCAGGGAAGGCGGGGGCAAAAATGTGCGTCAGAATGCGATGTTAATTCATGATCCAGGGGAGGCTTAATTAACTCGCCTTGAAAATGTGTTAAGTCTCTCGCTCTCTCTCTCTCTCTCTCGGGCTGTCAGGAGTGCGTAGTAGTCGTGGTGGTGGTGATGGTGGTGGTGATAGTGAGGCGGGGATGGTTTTAGTAATAACAGTAATGGCTATATAGTAATAATGAAAGAAAAAATAGTAATAATGCACCTAAGAGCCCAGCAATCTCACACTGGGAGGAAAACACAGAAGGAAAACACACTCACACACATTATTCACAAAAGGGAACACTGCTACTCACACAGATACTACCAACAACACAACCACTGCACTTGCCAAGAGCTCCCACCTTTCCCACACCTCCACACACAAGTATCATGACCCTCCACACCCACAGCCCTAAGCTCAACGCCACAAGACAAGACACGACATGACACCAGCAGACCCAAAACAGACCCAAGCAGACCTCAACAGACCCTCACCTCTGTTCGTGCCTTCAAGTTTGGCCTTCCATCACAAAGTTGTCGAGGAAGAGGAGACGGAGGAGGAGGAGGAGGAGTAGGAAGAGGACCTTACCATCTTGGCCCCGGGAACAGCTTTGGGTAATACATCATCACAGTGACGGCGCGGACCTCTTGGCTGCCCCGACTGGCATTAAAAACTCCGCAATAAATCGACATTAATGCAAAAACTTGAGTCCCTTCACTCCGGCCGAGGATGAGGCGTGATTTAAAGGCCCCTGGGTGACGCTTCTGATGGGGGGCGTGGCGGCCTCTCATGTGTGTGTGTGTGTGTGTGTGTGTGTGTGTGTGTGTGTGTGTGTGTGTGTGTCAGAGGCAGGGAGGACACATTTGAGGCTTTTTACGCTGTCTTTGATTGGTGGATCTGTCTTTATCGTCTTCGTTAGTGGTGGTGGTGGTGGTGGTGGTGGTGGTGGACAAAGATGATAGTAGAGTAGTAGTAGTAGTAGTAGTAGTAGTAGTAGTAGTAGTAGTAGTAGTAGTAGTAGTAGTAGTAGTAGTAGTAGTAGTAGCAGTAGTAGTAGTAACAGTAGAAGCAGTAGCTGAAATAGGTCAATTTACTGACTGACTGACTGACTGACTGACTGACTGAATGGCAAGCTAACTGACTTATTGACTTACTGACTAACTGACTGACTGACTGACTGACTGGATGGCAAGCTAACTGACTTACTAACTGACTGACTGACTGACTGACTGAAAACCCACCCACTGAATACATGAATAACAAGCAACGTGACTACCTGAATGCCTGACTGAATTACCAACCAACCAACGGACTAACTGCCTGCCAAACTAACACACCAAGTCACTGACACCTTGACAACTATAGTAAAGCAATCGTGCCATTACTGCAAACTAACTGATAGCGAGAGACAGACGGAGAGACTGAGAGGTGATTAGACCCAATTGCGAATGGATCTCCGTCACAAGAGTTGGATTGTCACGCTTTGGCAATTACCCAGAGACTAGACCTGGCTTCATTATAGGCTATCATGTATCGTCGTGTGTGTGTGTGTGTGTGTGTGTGTGTGTGTGTGTGTGTGTGTGTGTGTGTGTGTGTGTGGGTGTGAGGAAGAGAAGTGAAAGGACCAGCTTGTAACATGTCTCTCTTGCATAATTGTTAAGTTTCTTTTTGTTTTAATCTTTAACTTCGAACTGGGGGGGGAGAGAGAGAGAGAGAGAGAGAGAGAGAGAGAGAGAGAGAGAGAGAGAGAGAGAGAATATTCAAACTTGCCATTCCTTTGAAAAAAAAAAAGAAAAAGTCAAACAGTCTCACATATGGATATTCTCGAGTGAACTGAAAGCAAAAATATTTAAACCCAACAAATAACACAAATCAGCAACAAAATCACTATTCCTTACTTTCACGGAGGCAATTTCTTACTTCTGATTTAGAGAAGAGAGAGAGAGAGAGAGAGAGAGAGAGAGAGAGAGAGAGAGAGAGAGAGAGAGAGAGAGAGAGAGAGAGAGAGAGAGAGAGAGAGAGAGAGAGAGAGAGAGAGAGAGAGAATATTCAAACTTGCCATTCCTTTGAAAAAAAAAAAAAAGTCAAACAGTCTCACATATGGATATTCTCGAGTGAACTGAAAGCAAAAATATTTAAACCCAACAAATAACACAAATCAGCAACAAAAAATCACTATTCCTTACTTTCACGGAGGCAATTTCTTACTTCTGATTTAACAAAGGATTTTAAAGGATTACAATTTCCATGTAAACAAAAAACCTGAATGAATGATAAAAGCGAAAAGAAAAGAAGATGAAAGACGAGGAAAGGCGAGGAAAGACGAGGAAAGACGAGGAAAGGCGAGGAAAGGCAAGGAAAGACGAGGAAAGGCGAGGAAAGACGAGGAAAGGCGAGGAAAAGGCGAGGAAAGACGAGGAAAGACGAGGAAAAGGTGAGGAAAGACGAGGAAAGGCGAGGAAAGACGAGGAAAGGCGAGGAAAGACGAGGAAAGGCGAGGAAAGGCGAGGAAAGGCAAGGAAAGACGAGGAAAGGCGAGGAAAGGCGAGGAAAGACGAGGAAAGACGAGGAAAAGGCGAGGAAAGGCGAGGAAAGGCGAGGAAAGACTAGGAAAGGCGAGGAAAAACGAGGAAAGGCGAGGAAAGGCGAGGAAAGGCGAGGAAAGACGAGGAAAGGCAAGAAAAGAAGATGAAAGACGAGGAAAGGCGAAGAAAGGCGAGGAAAGACGAGGAAAGACGAGGAAAAGGCGAGGAAAGGCGAGGAAAGACGAGGAAAGACGAGGAAAGACGAGGAAAGACGAGGAAAGACGAGGAAAGGCAAGGAAAGACGAGGAAAGACGAGGAAAGACGAGGAAAAGGCGAGGAAAGACGAGGAAAGACGAGGAAAGGCAAGGAAAGGCGAGGAAAGGCGAAGAAAGACGAGGAAAGACGAGGAAAAGGCGAGGAAAGACGAGGAAAGGCGAGGAAAGGCGAGGAAAGACGAGGAAAGGCGAGGAAAAACGAGGAAAGGCGAGGAAAGGCGAGGAAAGACGAGGAAAGACGAGGAAAAGGTGAGGAAAGACGAGGAAAGGCGAGGAAATACGAGGAAAGACGAGGAAAAGGCGAAGAAAGGCGAGGAAAGGCGAGGAAAGGCAAGGAAAGGGGAGGAAAGGCGAGGAAAGACGAGGAAAGACGAGGAAAGACGAGGAAAAGGCGAGGAAAGGCGAGGAAAGACGAGGAAAGACGAGGAAAAGGCGAGAAAAGACGAGGAAAGGTGAGGAAAGGCGAGGAAAGACGAGGAAAAGGCGAGGAAAGACGAGGAAAGGCGAAGAAAGACGAGGAAAGGCGAGGAAAGGCGAGGAAAGGCGAGGAAAGGCGAGGAAATGCGAGAAAAGGCGAGGAAAGACGAGGAAAGACGAGGAAAAGACGAGGAAAGACGAGGAAAAGGCGAGGAAAGACGAGGAAAGACGAGGAAAGGCGAGGAAAGGCGAGGAAAGGCGAGGAAAGGCGAGGAAAGACGAGGAAAGGCGAGGAAAGGCAAGGAAAGGCGAGGAAAGGCAAGGAAAGGCGAGGAAAGGCGAGGAAAGACGAGGAAAGGCGAGGAAAGACGAGGAAAGACGAGGAAAGGCGAGGAAAGGCGAGGAAAGGCGAGAAAAAGCGAGGAAAGGCAAAGAAAGGCGAAGAACGGCGAGGAAAAGGCGAGGAAAAATGAAGAAAGGCGAGGAAAGGCGAGGAAAAGTGAGGAAAGGCGAGGAACGGCGAGGAAAGACAAGGAAAGACGAGGAAAAGGCAAGGAA
>NC_059275.1:1669838-1674838 GCF_017591435.1 Portunus trituberculatus
CTAAAAAATCTATGTTTATATTCATCAAAAACTTATAAATGAGAAAATACATAACAAAATCAACTCAATAGCACAGCATTATTGTGTAGGAGTTTGTGTTTACCTCCATCCTTGGGTAGCCACTGATACTTTTTTGTTAAGTGTCATTCTCTGTGTATCAGTCTCGTGGGTGTAAGGAAGAAATTCTTGTGAAATCTACAACTCCCTGTCTTCTGTATCCTTTCCATTTATGACTGGAATTCCTACAAGAGAGGAGGTTCTAAAACACTTCCTCCTTTTTGACTAATCCTTTTTTATCCTTTTCGTTAGGGACTGGTACCTCCTTGAACGCTTTCTGTACTCCTAGACCAGTGCCTCTCCTACATGAAAAGTCAGTGACGTGAGAGAGTTGCCATGCTTTGAAGGTGTAGAGAAGTGTTGCGTGACGCTGCTGTGTTGGGTTACTGTGCGTCCTTTGTTTTGAGGGTGCAGGAAACTAACTAATTAAGAAAGTATGTTTTTGTCTCGAACGTGTAAGGTCTTCTAACTTTTGTGATGCCGCTGTGTCTTGCGATGGTGTGTAGTGAACTATAATGACGCCGGTAAGTTGTTTCATGTCTCGTGAGTCTATAAAGCTGAATTCCACAAACAGAAACAGCCACCGGAGTTCGCAGAGGCACGTGAAACTACTCTTAACTTGAAGGATGTGATGGAATTAGTTTTCGTAAGCATTTTTTGTCAACTGTATTCAAATCGCTACTACAGCAATATATAGTTTAACAAAGATTCCCATCCCACACACACACACACACACACACACGGTAGCTCAGTGGAGTGGTTAGAGCGCTGGCTTCACAAGCCAGAGGACCGGGGTTCGATTCCCCGGCCGGGTGGAGATATTTGGGTGTGTCTCCTTTCACGTGTAGCCCCTGTTCACCTACCAGTGAGTAGGTACGGGATGTAAATCGAGGAGTTGTGACCTTGTTGTCCCGGTGTGTGGTGTGTGCCTGGTCTCAGGCCTATCCGAAGATCGGAAATAATGAGCTCTGAGCTCGTTCCGTAGGGTAACGTCTGGCTGTCTCGTCAGAGACTGCAGCAGATCAAACAGTGAAACACACACACACACACACAACATTGAATATTTTCCACCCAACATCACTCCTACACTTCACAAATATTAAAGAACTAATGGAAAACTTCACATTAATCTCAGCCTCACGTGTTTTAAGGGAGGAGGGAGTCACACATTAATCATCGGAGCACAATAACATGACAAACACCACATTTCCTGCCCACACAAGAGGGAGGAGCGGAAGGAGGGAGAAGGGAGAGGAGGAGCGGGAGAGGAAGAGAGCGGTATTTGGCAGGCCATTTCAAGGTGTGAACATAAGACATCACCTCTCCTAACACATTTCCTTAAACAAACTCGCGCCAAATGAGTCTCATCTCCCTCCGTGAACTGTTCTCGGCACATCCATAACAGCAATTTTAAAGCAAAGAAAAACACCATTAATTGCATCCACTTCTCCTTATTATGATCGAGCAGGGATTCTTAATTAGTTCTTTTCCGCGGCGTAATGAGAGACGCGAGTCGAGTAGCGCTGGGCCAGGAACCGCGGTGGGCCGAGTGGCTCTGTATCCCAAGTGTCACAGGGAGGAAGACTACGAGAACGACAACTAGGAGGAGGAGGAAGAGGAGGACACGACGACGAAGACAAGTAGAGAAAAAGGAAAAAAAAAAGGGAAGAGGAAAATTAAGGAAAATTATATGAAAGATAAGACCTATTGTGTAATACGATAGAGGGAAAAAAGGAGGGAAGAGAGGACACGATAGAAAAGAACTGTAGAAAGAGAAGGAAATAAAGAGACAGGGAAAAAAGAGGTTAGAGAGAAGAAAAGATGAAAAAAATTATTATAGATGATCGAAGGAAAAAGAAAGGAAAGGATGATATAGTGGATTGGAACAGGAAAAGGCGTATGGAAGGAGGAAAAAAGACGAACCAAGAGGAGGAAGGTGAAAGATGGTAAAAAGGAAGAGTTTTAGGAGGGAGAAACTGGTGAAAAGAGACAGTGAGAGGTGTGAGGGAGGAAGAAAGAAGAGGAGAAAGGAAGTAAAGAAAGACGAAAGAAGAGGCTATGAAGAATGAGAATGAGGGAAGAGGAGGAGGAGAAGAGGTAAGGAAGACGGTAAGAAAGGAAAGGAGATAGGGAATAAGGATAAAGGAAATATAGGTGAAAAGAATGAGAGATAAAAGGATAGAGCAGATAAGAAAGGGAGGAGAGGAATAAATTGAAGATACGAAGAGGCTTACAGCGAAGTAAGGGGTGAAAGACAAGAGCAAATGAAGAAAACAAGAAGAGACAAGAAGAAACATTGAAGGGTGGAGAGAAGAGAGAAGAGGAGAAGAGAGAGAGAGAGAGAGAGAGAGAGAGAGAGAGAGAGAGAGAGAGAGAGAGAGAGGAAGAAGAGAGAGAGAGAGAGAGAGAGAGAGAGAGAGAGAGAGAGAGAGAGAGAGAGAGAGAGAGAGAGAGAGAGAGAGAGAGAGAGAGAGAGAGAGAGAGAGAGAGAGAGAGAGAGAGAGAAGGATAGGAAAAGAAAAGAATTACAATGAAGGAGGAAATGTTTAAGGATAAAGATGAGAATAGGAAGAGAGGAATGCAGATAAAAGAAGATGGAGAAGGAAGGAAGGAGAGAAGGAGAGAAGAGATACTAGAGTGTGGGAAGGAGAGGAAACGAGGCAGCAAGCTAAAGAGAAAAAAGTAAAGAAACAACAGAGTAACAAAGAAGATGATAAAGAAAGAGAAAGAAGAGAAAGACAAAGATGAACATTAATACTTAGAAAAAAATAGAAAAAAAGAAAAAAAGAAAAGGAAACAAGACAGAAGTGAAGATAGAGACTAAAGGTTAAAAAGGAGAACTGAAACAAAGAAAAAAGAAGAAAGAGAGAACAAAGAAGAAAATGAGAAAGGTGAGGAAGAAATAAAAAGAAAAAAAAAAGAACCAGATAAAAGAAAATAGACACATTAAAAGGAAGAAAAATGAACGTAAAGGAAAAAGAAAAAAAACGATAAATAGAAAGTGCATGATGAAAATTAACCAAATAAATAAAGAAAAGAAAGAAGTGAAAAAAAAACGGGGAAAGAGAAGATGGTAAAGAAAAAAAATAAGAATAAAAGAAAAGGATATGAATAAGTGATAAAAAAAGTAAAGAAATAATAAGAGATCAGAAGAATGGAAGAGAGGGAATAAACGTAAAGAAGAGAGAGAGAGAGAGAGAGAGAGAGAGAGAGAGAGAGAGAGAGAGAGAGAGAGAGAGAGAGAGAGAGAGAGAGAGAGAGAGAGAGAGAGAGAGAGAGAGAGAGAGAGAGAGAGAGAGAGAGAGAGAGAGAGAGAGAGAGAGAGAGAGAGAGAGAGAGAGAGAGAGAGAGAGAGAGAGAGAGAGAGAGAGAGAGAAAAAAAAAAAGAGAAAGAGAAAGATGAACACTAATCTAAAAAAAATAAAAGAAATGAAAGAAACAGGAGATGAATTTAAGACTTCCTATTCTTAACTCCTTCCTTTGACCCTTTCAGTAGCGTGACGAGTACTTAAATTTGTTCTGCTTACTCTGGTTACTATTTGGCGATTTTATACAGCTTCAGATACCTATGAGGGAATTAAAATAGTGAAGACCGTAGCTATTAACTTTCTGACCTTCATAGAGCCTTCCTAATGTAAATAAAATCACTTAATCACACCCAAAAGTCATGGTAAAAATACGTCCCAGTACTGAAAGGGTTGAATATTCTCAAATTTTACTCTCATGTATGATAACACTTTCTATTTTTAAGTCCTTTCTTTAAATAGTCTAAAATTTTACTCTCTTTTCCAAATCTAAACTCTCTTTTTTTCTCTTTTTTTCTCTCGTGTTTTCCTTGTCGCTGATCCTCAAAATTCGCGCCACATTCTTCCATTATTTTTTCTTTCCAACTTTCCGATTTTCATTCATTTTTTTCCGGTTTCCTTCGTTCATTTCTTGTCTTATCGTCTTACCAATTTACGTTTCCATTTTAACAATTAGCACTGATACAGGTTAATCTTCCCCTCTTTCTCTCTCTCTCTCTCCCTCTCATAATTCCAAATGAGGGGAGTGGGTGGGGGTACTATGAGTGAGGATACTTATTTTTTCAAACATCTCTACTTTTTTGTCATTATAAAGTTTGTCTATTCTTTCCCCTTCTTCCGCAAATTTTTTCCTCCTCCTCTCTCCACTGTCGTCTTAATTCGTTTTTCCTTCGCTTCGTTAGGTTTCCTTCCTTCAGACGCCACCTCCTCCTCCTCCTCCTCCTCCTCCTCCTCCTCCTCCTCCTCCTGATTTTGATTTTCTTGTTCTGTTATTCCTTCTCCAGCTGCTTCTTTTCTTTTCCATTTTCCTCTTCCTTTTCCTTCTTCTTCTTCTCCTTCTCCTCCTCCTCCTTCCTTTCCACAGCTCCATATTCCTCTTACACTTTCCCTTCCACAAATCCTCCTCCTCCTCTTCGTCCTCCTACTTCTTCTTCTACTTCTTCTTCTCCTTCTCCTTCTCCTTTTCCTCCTCCTCCTCCTCCTCCTCCTCCTCCTCCTCCTCCGTCTCCTCCTCTTCCCATGACCTCAGGCGGAGATAATCAGCGTCCTCTCCTTCGTCTCATCAAAGAAAACTCGTCTCTTTGATTTCCACTAATCGTACACTTGCTAATTTTTTTTTCCTTTTCTTTTCCATCCATTCTTTTTTTTTCTTTTTCCTTTTTCCTTCCTTCATTCTCTAACTAGACAGTAGGTTGGTGGGTCTCTCTCTCTCTCTCTCTCTCTGTCTCTGTCTCTGTCTCTGTCTCTGTCTCTCTCTCTCTCTCTCTCTCTCTCTCTCTCTCTCTCTCTCTCTCTCTCTCTCTCTCTCTCTCTCTCTCTCTCTCTCTCTCTCTCTCTTAACCAAGCTTTCATAATCTTTTCTTTTTTTATATTTCTGATATTCTATTAATATTTTAGTATCTCTATCCCTGTTCCTCC
>NC_059275.1:1679838-1694838 GCF_017591435.1 Portunus trituberculatus
AGCTAATGTCTCTATTTTTAAGCGGTTCGCCGCAAAATAGCGTGTAAAGTGAGACTTACTGGGCAGCCCCGCGACCTGCAGGCTAGCGGGGCGTCGACTCTCCCAGCCCTCGCCTCTCCTTGTTATGCTGGGGCCTGTGTACGTTAATACTGGGAATGGTAATGATAATAAATGCAAATAAGAACACTAACCATAAAGTGATAACAATACTAATAATCATAATACCAAATATAATGATAATAAAAACATTAATGCTAGTAATGGTAATATTCACGATAATAATGGAGGCAGTGGCAACAACAGTAATGAAAGTTGTAATGATAATAACCATGACAACTATGAAAACAGAAAGAAGAAGAAAAAAATCAAAAAGAAAGAAAAAAGAACACAATAGCAAGAGGAGTAATAATAATACGATAATAATATTCATGCAGCTGAAACACAAACACAATCAACACAAGAAGGAAAACACCAATACTCATTACATCGACAACAACAATAACAACAAAGGGATCAATATCAGTACAACAAAACGAACGCATTAATTTCCTCGGAGCTCCACAAAAAAAAAAGTAGGAATTTCCACTAATGTATGAAAAATATAATACGCTTTTTTCTATTAATTTATTTCTATTTATTCTTTTCACGGGAGGAGTCGCATTACTTTCCATTATTCTTCTTTGGTTGGAAATAATGAAGTTGAAAATTTATGGAAAAAAGGAGATGTTTTTTTCATTTATTTTTCCGCGGTAGAGGAGAGAAAAGTAAGGAAAGTTAAGAAAAGAAGCAAATATTTTAATAACAAACTCACACACGCACAAGATTTATGTTCCCGCGGTGTTGTACTAAGGAAATTTAACTCTCTCTCTCTCTCTCTCTCTCTCTCTCTCTCTCTCTCTCTCTCTCTCTCTCTCTCTCTCTCTCTCTCTCTCTCTCTCTCTCTCTCTCTCTCTCTCTCTCTCTCTCTCTCTCTCTCTCTCTCTCTCTCTCTCTCTCTCTCTCTCTCTCTCTCTCTCTCTCTCTCTCTCTCTCTCTCTCTCTCTCTCTCTCTCTCTCTCTCTCTCTCTCTCTCTCTCTCTCTCTCTCTCTCTCTCTCTCTCTCTCTCTCTCTCTCTCTCTCTCTCTCTCTCTCTCTCTCTCTCTCTCTCTCTCTCTCTCTCTCTCTCTCTCCATATAACCCACACCATCCTATTCTTCTTCTTCTTCTTTTCTTCCATCTCCTCCTCAACAGAATCTTCCCTTACACTCTCTTACAATTCCCTTTCTACCCTCTCTTTGTCACATTTCATACAATTCTCTTCTTCCTCTTCCTTCTTCTCATCTTCCTTGTACTCTTTCTCTCTTTTGCAACCATTCTTCATTTTCTTTCCTCTCCGCCTCGCCCTTCTGATTAGCATAGAAGGAACAGCAGCAGCGTGAATATCCTGTTTTTCGTGGATTGTGGACGCCTGGTTGTCTCTCTTAGCTGGAAATTACTCCTTGAAATGCTAAACGTGTGGCGTGAACTGAAGCAGGGAAAGTGTCGGGTGAGATGGAAGAGATGCAAGGGTGTGTGTGTGTGTGTGTGTGTGTGTGTGTGTTTGTGTAGTGTTGTTGTCTTATCTTTAGTATTAATTTTCTCTCTCTCTCTCTCTCTCTCTCTCTCTCTCTCTCTCTCTCTCTCTCTCTCTCTCTCTCTCTCTCTCTCTCTCCGCTGATAATACAATGAGTCTGAAAAGTGCATGAGCCAATCCACACTTTTTTCCCTCCGCGGAGTGAGTAATGGGCGCAACAAACACGTATTTTGGCCAAGGAAGGTTAATTTTTCAAAACTCGGGCTGAGGAGGCAATCATAGCGAGAACGAGAGAGAGAGAGAGAGAGAGAGAGTCATATTAGTGATAAAAATAACGGAGTGAGATTAAATGTTTGCAAGTCATTAATTTTTTGATCAACATAAGACGTCACTTCCATTAAAAATTTTGATTCCAGGCAGAGAGAGAGAGAGAGAGAGGCAATGCTGAACACATAATTATGCATATATATGAAAAATACAAACTAATTACAGTAGCTGGAGTCTCTTCTCCCACCCATCCTCTCTCTCTCTCTCTCTCTCTCTCTCTCTCTCTCTCTCTCTCTCTCTCTCTCTCTCTCTCTCTCTCTCTCTCTCTCTCTCTCTCTCTCTCTCTCTCTCTCTCTCTCTCTCTCTCTCTCTCTCTCTCTCTCTCTCTCTCTCTCTCTCTCTCTCTCTCTCTCTCTCTCATTTACACTTCCTACTCGTATTTCTACAGCAAATTTCACCTCTTAATAATTTTGTAGCAACTCTCCCCTCTAAAACATTGTCCCTTCTTTTCTCTCCTTTCTATCTCGCTTCCCCGTTCCCCCCATCATCTCTTTCCCTTCTCCCTAAAGTCTAGAGCAAATTTCCCTTTACCTTTCCTCCTAATCATTTTGAAGCAACTCTTCTTCACTTTCCCTATCCCTCCCCTTTTCTTCCCCTTCACTATCCTCTCCTCCCCCCTCTCTCTCTCCTTTCACACTGGGTCTAATGAGTAATGTACAGCCTTTTAACAAAGCTTTAGTTCCCCCATACTTTTGCCTTTTGTCTGCGTGGGGCAAGGCGCGGCGAGGGAAGGGAAATGAAACAGCCGGAGGGAAGTCGAATCCTGGGTAGCGTGAGGGGAGGGTGAAGTGTCAGTGTGAGGTGCTGAGAAGGTGAGGTGTACGAGTGTATGTGTTTAGGTATGAGGATGGGGAGGCGGTGATGTTGGTGATGTGGTCCAGGAGGAGAGTTCGTGAGGTGGTCAGGTGTGAGAGATGTGATGAGGTGAAGTGGAGAGAAAGAGAAGGAAAGGAGCTGAAAGTGTGAGGGAGGCGAGTAAGGGAAGGACAGGAGGTGAGGTGGTGAGAAAGTGAGTTGGTGAAGAGAAATGTAAGGAATGAAAGGAGCGTAGGATTTTACAGTACATGAAATAAGTAAAGAAATATAAATCGGTAACTATTAATGTCTGAAACAACAACAAAATCATTCTTAAACTACAACTAGCTAATGCAGAAGTAATACAACTCGAAAGGAAGATCATGATGTAGAAATATCTTTGAGGCTTTCCCTGTAAGTGTTGCAGCTTTGATCCTCTCAAGCTGAAGTAGAGAGGACAGGAAGGACTAAATGCAGTTCCCTACCTTCCATTCTGAGCCATTACTTCAACTGCGTAACTTTGATTTTTTAGCACAGTTCAAAATTTTTCAGCGGTGTGTTATGGAGCGTGGACGAACCGAAAAGTTAATGCATGCAAGAGTTATGGGAATTATTTTGTTCCAACGTGAACTGTTGGGAATACTAAAAATCATTCTTCTTCAACTGGTTGGTGAGTTAATTGGAAAATGTACAATAGTGAGGGTGATTGTTATAAATGAGTTGTATTTTCCTTAAGTTAACTTCTAATATACAATTATTGATCATGATGTTTTTTTTGTATTAGGATTAAATTATGCCGGAAAAGTTTTCATTTTATAAACCTATCCTTAGTTATCTTTCCTTCTCATGTGTATCTATTATTCTTGCGTATTTCTCGTGCATGGAAGTCGTTAAGAATAAATATTGAAATGTTAGAATATTCATATGTATAGGTCAGGTTAAAAATAGGTTGAAAAAAAGTGTGTGTGATGCCCGTGAGGAATTATCATTTGCGTGTAGTGTTGGAAGCAATAATGTCAAAAATATTCTTTATTTCTATCAATTTAACGGAATAATTGGAAAGTGTGCGGAAGTGATCGTGAATGTCATGCCTCAGCTGTACAGGTGAGACTCAACACCTGGGCGTGATGCATTTCGTAATAGGCGTCATGCATTTCATTAACGGAACAGCACGCCGGTGGCTTCGCATCACTAGTTCACGGACCAATCTGACTTATTGATGGATACATTAATACCAACGCTTTCAATGCCACGCCACCGATTTAATTACATATTCTAATATTTCATACAGTTACGTATTTCTTTTTGTTATTAAGCGCTGCTGTTAAATGAAAACAATCATATCCTGGTTACTTATGATATTTCAGCTATCATAATTAAATTTTTCATTAAGTTACAATGATGGTTTTCTTGTCATTATCGGCTTACAAATACTCTATTTTTATCATAACATCAAATGTACTTTCATTTCTTTATTGTGGTTAACTAATGGGTCATCTGACTCTTTGGTTAATCCATTAGGTGTGTCTAACATTAAATCAAATCACAGCAAAAGAACACGAAAAGGAAAAACTCCCAAGATCTTTGTTACATAAAAAGTTAGACATAGTTACGCACTCGGAAAACACGAAAATTATAATGTCTACCGACTTGTACAACTGTTTCCAAACACACACACACACACACACACACACACACACACACACACACACACACACACACACACACACACACACACACACACACACACACACACACACACACACACACCTCAGCGCTGCAACAATGACAACATTTACCAATTCAGGAAGTGTTCTGAATCAGGTGCTTTCATTAAGACCCTGCGGCGGACGACGAAGGTAGCGGCGGCGGCGGTAGCGACAGAACTTTTGCGGAGGCACCTCTGTTTGGTGGGTGAAGTGGAGACGCGAGGCGGGCGGCGGGAGGCTGAGGATGAGAGGTACCGCTTGGCACTCCGTCAACTTAGCAGGAAGTGTGGGGCGGTGATGGCTGAAGGCGGGCGGGGAGAGATGTTGTGTTTGTGTTGCTAGCGTGTGTTGTGGTTACGAGTACGTCAGGGATTTGAGTTGCTGTGTGTGTGTGTGTGTGTGTGTGTGTGTGTGTGTGTGTGTGTGTGTGTGTGTGTGTGTGTGTGTGTGTGTGTGTGTGTGTGTGTGTGTGTGTGTGTGTGTGTGTGTGTGTGTGTGTGTGTGTGTGTGTGTGCGGGAAACACATTTCTCCCTCTCGCTTGGCTTCCCCCGTGCATATGGCGAGCACTGACTGCATGGCAAACACGCCTACACTTACACACACACACACACACACACACACACACACACACAGACAAACACATCAATACTCGTATGCACGCAATTGTCTGGCTAGGGAGGCGCACTCATACACGCACACGCACAAACACACAGACACAGCACGATAAGCACAAAGAATGACGGGTGAGCTTGTGCAAACACCACGGATCACTGTCTGTCTCTGTGTTTGGAAGTCATTAAGAATATTTGCATCGTCAACTTGCAGCTATCAACTCTACTGCTTAACACGCCTCAGGTCAGCCCGCGGGAGTGTGTCAGTGAGGCGAGGCGAGCACAGGCAGGCAGTCGACCTCTCCCTCATTACGTCCCTCCCCCGCAGGCGTCGCTCGGTCCGGTTCTCTCATTCTCCGCCTAAGATTTAAGTGACTCCTTGTAAAAATAAAGTTCACGTTTTCCTTCTCTGGCGTGATGGACTTGGCGGTAACAATGTGGACTCAGAGGAAACCAAGCTGTGAAGTTTGTTTTGAATTTCTTTGCATTTCTTTTGTAAGTATATTGGTTTTAATTAAGGCAGGTGAGGTTACAGGTATGAAATATACGAACATCTGGCTATATATTTCAGCTTCCTAAATCTCTCTCTCTCTCTCTCTCTCTCTCTCTCTCTCTCTCTCTCTCTCTCTCTCTCTCTCTCTCTCTCTCTCTCTCTCTCTCTCTCTCTCTCTCTCTCATCCAAAAAATTCGGAACCTTACAATGTTTTCAAGGTTCTCTCAGTTTCACATCACCTTAAGATATCGTGAGGCAGCGGAACCACCTCACCCTCAACCTCCTCTCAGCGAAGCCAGGCAAGAGGGAATAAACCACAGCACGGAGGAGGAGGAGGAGAATGGGGGGATTAATTACAAAGGGAGAGAATCGGAATAACTCCCTCTCTTGTTGAGCGCCGCGCCATTAACTTTGGACTTCCAGAGACCATTCGTCGCCCTTCCAAAATGTCAAGAGAGAGAGAGAGAGAGAGAGAGAGAGAGAGAGAGAGAGAGAGAGAGAGTATAAAAAAAAACATATATTGACGACTACCCATTACTAGAAGGGAACAAAATTCATAGGAACATTTAGAGGATCGAGGGATGATAGGAGAGAGTGGATGGAATAGGCACGGCTAGATGGAATGGGAGGAGGAGGAGGAGGAGGAGGAGGAGGAGGAGGAGGAGGAGGAGGAGGAGGAGGAGGAGGAGACCGAGAAAATAGATTAAGGAAGGAAAGAATGAGGGAAAGGAGAGAGAAAAAGGAAGGAAGGAAATAATAAAGGAAGGAAGGAAAGAAGGAAGGAAGGAAGGAAGAACGAAGGAAGGAAGGAAGGAGGAAGTAAGGAAGGAAGGAAGGAAGGAAGGAAGGAAGGAAGGAAGGAAGGAAGGAAGGAAGGAAGGAAGGAGGGAAGTAAAGAAAGAAGGAAGGAAGGAAGGAAGGAAGTAAAGAAAGAAGGAAGGAAGGAAGGAAGGAAGGAAGGAAGGAGGGAAGTAAAGAAGGAAGGAAGGAAGGAAGGAGGGAAGTAAAGAAAGAAGGAAGGAAGGATGGAAGGAGGGAAGTAAAGAAAGAAGGAAGGAAGGATGGAAGGAGGGAAGTAAAGAAAGAAGGAAGGAAGGAAGGAAGGCAGGAAACCATCAAAGTCTGCTTTAAACACAACGATGAGAGTTCGCTGAAGGAAGCACCTGTGTGTGTGTGTGTGTGTGTGTGTGTGTGTGTGTGTGTGTGTGTGTGTGTGTGTGTGTGTGTGTGTGTGTGTGTGTGTGTGTGTGTGTGTGTGTGTGTGTGTGTGTGTGTGTGTGGTGGCTGCAGTCCTTCACCCTCTCTGTCTGTCCTTGCCTCCTGTCACCCTTGTTAACTCAAACTGACAGACACTACTTAGAGTCAGTCTGATTTATTAATGTTACCTTTACTTTATCACTATTGCTGGTACTGCGAATGTTGCTGCTGCTGCAACTACTACTACTACTACTACTACTACTACTACTACTACTACTACTACTACTACTACTACTACTACTACTACTACTACTACTACTACTACTACTACTACTACTACTACTACCACTACTGCTACTACTACTACTACTACTGCTACTACTGCTACTACTATTTCTATTGTTAGCAGTATAGGATTGTTTTTCATACCATTACTACTATCACAACTGCAACTGCTGCTACTATTACTACTACTACTTCTACAACTACAACAGTTACCACTACACCTTTCAAACATCCCTTTCCACTTGCTTCCTTTCTCCTCTCATTCATTTTCCTTGTTTTTATCTCTTCCCCTTCCTCCTCCTCTTCTCCCCTCCTCCTCCTCCTCCTCTTCCTGCAAGCAAGCACCCTCATCTTTCCTTCCAGACGCTGTTATCTTTTTATCTTTTTTCTTTTCCTTTTCCTACCACCTCCTTTTTCCCTTATCTCCCTCTCCTATCTTTCTGCCAATGCACCTTCCCTCCCATGCACTCCTCCCTCCCATGCAGTCCCCATACCCTCCCATGCGCCGCTCTCAACCCTCGCATCTCCTGCAACACTTAGCGATCACGTCACGCTGTTTTATCTCCCGGAAAAAAAGTTATTAAAAGAAGCTGACTCGACGCTTTTTCTGGAGTTACGAGAGTGTGTGGGTGTGTGTGGGTGTGGGTGGATGTGTGGGTGTGGGTTGTGGTGATGCTCCTTTGTTTCTGCTTATTATTTGTTTTATTCATATTTCTACATTGAGTTTTATCCATTTTGTTGGTGTATTTGTGTGTTGTAAGGCTTTTCTGTGTATTCACGTTTATTTGTTGGTATTTTTATTTTGCTTGTGATATTCTAGTTCATGTATTTGTGTGTATGTTTGCCTGTTCTATGTATTCTTCATCTGTGTCTATGTATGTTCGACCAATACTTTTTTACATAATATTCTTTTATGTTCTGTATTTATCTGTCTACTTATCATTATCTCTTCAGGTTTTGGTAAGTTCTGCGTTTCTACCAATGATTTTTTTCTATATATTCTACGTACGTTAACTTTACGTCGATTTTTTTTTATCTATTTTGTATGTACTTAACTTTTCATCATGGGTTCCGGTCGAATTCTACGTTTCTAGCAATGGTTCTAGTTACACGTGTTTCCTGAATCGTCTGGTGACAGTTGTGTTTATGTTCTGGCGTCAAGAATGAAGTGAAACACGACAATTTACCTTATTGAGACACAAACCTTTAAGAATTCCTATCGCATAATTATCTTTGCTATATATTCAAACGGCATCTCTTTCTAAAATGGCTATCCAGTTTTAATATTGTTTACTTTACTGGAAAGAGAGACTCATGATATAGAAAAAAAACTGTGGTCGAGAAATGGCATTATGTGTGATCAAAGAAATAGTACATCTGAAGAAAGGCGGGAAAAAATAGTCTTCCTACGTATTTTGAAAACGTTGCCGAAACTTTTATAATACTCAAAGGAAAACTGTACGACCACTGAGTTGTTTAGTATATATCAAAGAATCAAATGTTAAAAGGGGAAAAACAAGAAAATTTTAGGTCATGCTTTTCTTGTACCTGAATTCTGATAGTTTCTATACATAAAAACCTCTTATCAAATATTATGTATGTATATTTCTTATCAGTAATCGCACCAACCTTAATTAAAACAGTGCAAGCAAACTTAGTAAAACCTGGGGCAGCATCACACATATGGTCACCTAACTACTGAAAAAGTTAAAAGCAGGTTGAATCAAGACTGTTTGTTGGGTGGGGGGGGGGGGAGGATTCCAACCGTCAAGGCAATTAAAACTAATACCAACATTTCTATTCTCTCTCGATCCACCAGTTCTTCCATAAAGCCAGAAAAAAAGGTAACAAAAACTTGTCCTAGTCCTTGAGAGCTAGAAAAGAAAAAAAACAGAAGCATTTCCATGACAGATATGTGATAAAGATTAATAATATTTCCGTTTTCAGTATTTCACTGTCAAAATTTTACAAAACTTCAAGAGAAAAATTTAGTCTTAATGGCAGAAAGTAAAGTTTTTTTTTTCTATTTTCGAAAACAAACGTAATCTAGAGAGAGAGAGAGAGAGAGAGAGAGAGAGAGAGAGAGAGAGAGAGAGAGAGAGAGAGAGAGAGAGAGAGAGAGAGAGAGAGAGAGAGAGAGAGAGAGAGAGAGAGAGAGAGAGAGAGACGTAATAACATAGAAAATAACGTTTCCTTTTGAACTCAACTATATTACAGAAAAAAAAAACTAAACAAAACTTACTACGAAAAGAAAGAAAAGTATATAAAAGTATGCAACAAAACAGAAGGTAGAGTATGATATTTTTCGAGACATCCAAAACACGACACAGAATCTTGTGAGAAACTTTTTAAGGGTTAGCTAAGTTCGGCAAGGGAGAGAGACAGTCATTGCCTCGCCTCACCTCGCCTCTCCTTGCCTCGCCCTTACCCCAGACCAACTTGTGGGCTGAACTGCCGCCACGGACAACTGGTTCCCGAGGCCAGCCTGTGTATTTACCCAGAGTCTCGCTGCAAAAATGGGCGGAAAGTTAAGTCTGGTGGTAAGAGGATGAGTCTTTAAGAGGCTGTATCTTGTGGAAGGAGAATGTTAAGTGATTGTTTTTAACGAGGGAACATAACAGGTTTAAAAGTTGCGATAAAAATGGATGTAAGAAAGTTTGCTGTCGTTTTAAAACTGTATAAAGACAGAGCAGGTTATGTACGCGTGACTGTCAAGAGGAGGATGCTTAAAGATGAAGTGTTTCTTGTATGGGAGAAGGTAAGGTTTTGAAGGAAAGTTCTTCAGGTTTTTAAAGCTTTTGGGGGAGTTCCTTGTATGAAAGATATTAAGGGGCTCTTTTCAAGGTCTTAAATGAAGACATATGTTTCTTCAAAGAGTATGGAAGGTATGATCTTAAAGAAAAATCTAAAGTTATTATATTTTAGTTTTAGGAAAAAAAAGTTGTATGTATATTAACCCCTTCAGTACCAGGCCACGTCTTCATATTCATTCTGTTTACTCTGTTCCGATTGTATACACCTTCAGAAACTTACGTAGAGATTAAGATAGTGAAGACTCTGGCTATTTATCTTTTGACCACCATAGATCCTTCCTAATGTAAATAAAATCGTCTATTCACACCCAAAAAATCATGGTGAAAATACGTCTTAGTACTGAAGGGGTTAAAGGAATCAAAGTACTGCTTTCGAAATATAAGAAGGACCCTATAGTGTTTCTTGTACCAGGGAAGACAAGGTTGTAGGGGAAGTTGTTTATGCTTTTGAGGAAAGATCGTAAGTTATCTATTTTTTTATTTTAAATGCGAGTTTTTCCGTGTACAACGAAAGTGAATTAATGAGCTATCTTCTAAAGTTTTCATGGAATAATTATAACATTTGTAAAGAAGGGAAAGCTTTTAAGTCGTTGATTTTTAAGGATTTTAAAGAAAGATTTGAAAGATTCCGAGGTTCAGATGAAGATTTACTTTGTTTTCAACGAAGTCTTTTTTTTCTGCTTCTTTGTTTTTTTTCTATCATATTTTTATCGATATTGTAGTAGTAGTAGTAGTAGTAGTAGTAGTAGTAGTAGTAGTAGTAGTAGTAGTAGTAGTAGTATTTGTTGGTATTGGTATTGGTGTTGGTGTTGGTTTTGTTGTTGCTTTTGCTGTTGTTGTTGTTGTTGTTGTTGTTGTTGTTGTTGTTGTTGTTGTTGTTGTTATCCCTGTTTTCATTATCGTCACTTCATGCGAGTGGTTCCTTTACGAATGCAAGCTTTACAAGTAATTGCTTTTCAGAAAGGAGTGCTGAGTTGTCACTTGCTTGAGTAAAAAGTCTGTCTGAAGGCATAAACTCACTGCAATATTCCCACAATGCATTACTTTACTTATTACTTTATTTCATATTGTCGTTAGCTTTCATTTCTTTTCAATGGTCTCTCTCTCTCTCTCTCTCTCTCTCTCTCTCTCTCTCTCTCTCTCTCTCTCTCTCTCTCTCTCTCTCTCTCTCTCTCTCTCTCTCTCTCTCTCTCTCTCTCCTCCTTTCTTATATTTTTCCCCTCGTTCCTCTCTTATGATTGAGATTTACAACTATTTTCCTTTTCATCTCTAGTATTCTATCTCCTCCTCCTCCTCCTCCTCCTCCTCCTCCTCCTCCTCCTCCTCCTCCTCCTCCTCCTCCTCCTCCTCCTCCTCCTCCTCCTCCTTCTCCTCCTCCTGGTGGCGTGGTGTTGACCTGGCTAATGGCGGTGTCAGAGTGGTGTGTGTTCGCCACCAGAGGAAGCTGATAGATCACTTCCCCTTCACTCACCACGTGGTTGAGGCGCACACAAACACACACACACACACACACACACACACACACACACACACACACACACACACACACACACACACACACAGATCACCAACACATCTTTCATATTCTCTTCCTTTTTCCTCCTCATCCATCTTCTCCTTTTCTTCTTTTTTTTTTTTTTTTTTTTTTTACGCACAACCTTCCGCACCTTCCATTCCCTTCCTTCTCCTCTACATCCACCCACACATTCACATTTTCAATTCAACCTCCCGCACTCTCTCCTCTCTTCTTCCTCCTACTCCTCCTTCTCCTCCTCTTCTTCTTCTTCCTCCAATTACCTCACCCACGCATAGCTACCCTCCACCTCCTCCTCTTCCTCCTCTTTTAACCTGTTCAGTACTGAGACGCATTTTTACTATGATTTTGTGGTATGATTAGACGATTTTATTTGTATTGGAAAGGCTCTATGGACGTCAAAAGATTAATGGCCAGAATCTTTACTATTTCAATCCCCACATAAGTTTCTGAAGCTGCATAAAATCACAAAATAACAACCAGAATGAATACGACCACGCGGCACGGTACTGATGGGATTAATACCCTCCCCGTCTCCCTTTATCAGTTAGTGTAGTTACTCAAACAACTTATTAAAGGCTTCAATACATGTTGCTGTTTGGTCTTCCATTGTATTCCTTTCTATATTCCTCCTCTCCCTCACTTTCTCCTACTTCTCCTATCAGCTCACCCACGCACGGCCATCTTCCTCCATCTCCTCTTCTCCCTTTTCCCTCTTCTAGTCCAAGTCACCCTCTACTCCTTTCGCCCACGCACTTCTACTCTCCTCCTCCTCCTCCTCCTCCTCCTCCTCCTCCTCCTCCTCCTCCTCCTCCTCCTCCTCCAAGGTCCCACGGGATTCCTCTGCAGCAGGATCGTGGTGCAAATCTGAGTAGAGCCTGGCCAAGCGATCGTCACGGCGCCAAGATGACACACTAACACCCACTCACTCCCCACCTCTTGGCATCATTCTCTCTCTCTCTCTCTCTCTCTCTCTCTCTCTCTCTCTCTCTCTCTCTCTCTCTCTCTCTCTCTCGTCGAAAATAAATCATCATAATATTATTTATTCGTCTCTCCTATTTTGTATTCATTTTGTTTATCATCTTCGACTCTCTCCCTCTCCCTTCCTTTCCCCCCGTCTCCCTCCTCCTCTCTCTCTCTCTCTCTCTCTCTCTCTCTCTCTCTCTCTCTCTCTCTCTCAATGACACCAGTAAACATATACATACATTGAAAGACACACACACACACACACACACACACACACACACACACACACACACACACACACCAGTGGACGCGTGGCAAAAACAACTAAATCACGACGAATACAATAAAAATGCAGCGGGAGAAAATAAATTATCCAGTAACGGAGACAGGAATTGCATAATGTCTCTTCTTCTTCCTTCTCTCCTCCTCCTCCTCCTCCTCCTCCTCCTCTAGGGCGTCCAAGGAAGAGGGGAAGAAAAGAAGGGGAGTGACATAAGAGAAAGGGGAAGATAAAGAGAGGGAGGAGAGCGGAGAGGGAATCAGTAATGGTCATGTCTGGTTTGGCTGAACATCAAAGAACTATTATGAAGTAGTTTTCAAAGTTCAAAGTGAAAAAAGAAAGAAGAAAAGGTTAAACTGTGATATTTTGATGGCTTCTCTAATATGTGCCATTTTTCTCTTCCTGCCTGCCTGTCTGTCTGTCTGTCTGTCTGTCTGTCTAGAGTCTAGACACTAGTTTGTTTTTCTCTCTCTCTCTCTCTCTCTCTCTCTCTCTCATCTGTGGTTTGTTCTGTGTGTGTGTGTGTGTGTGTGTGTGTGTGTGTGTGTGTGTGTGTGTGTGTGTGTGTGTGTGTGTGTGTGTGTGTGTGTGTGTGTGTGTGTGTGTGTGTGTGTGTGTGTGTGTGTTAATCCATTGGTTAGTTAGTCAGTCAGTGAATAAGTTTATGAGTTTCATTACTCCTGAAATTTGAAAAACTGTGGACACTGAATGAAAGATTAGCACACACACACACACACACACACACACACACACACACACCGCGTAGTGTAGTGGTTAGCACGCTCGACTCACAATCGAGAGGGCCGGGTTCGAATCCCGGCGCGGCGAGGCAAATGGGCAAGCCTCTTAATGTGTAGCCCCTGTTCACCTAGCAGTAAATAGGTACGGGATGTAACTCGAGGGGTTGTGGCCTCGCTTTCCCGGTGTGTGGAGTGTGTTGTGGTCTCAGTCCTACCCGAAGATCGGTCTATGAGCTCTGAGCTCGCTCCGTAATGGGGAAGACTGGCTGGGTGACCAGCAGACGACCGAGGTGAACACACAGGACGAAAACAGATTTCACCAATGATGAAGAGCAAATTAATAGCATTCTAAAAACTTTTAACTTTTTTTCATTTACAAAAGAAGCTCTCAGTAACATCCCTACAGTGCCAGCAGTACAAGTCAATAACAGCGATGTCCTAAGTACAATCAGCAAAACAGAAAGTAACGTTTTAGAATGTATCGATAAACTTAAAGCAAGTCACCAGGCCTGAAACGATCTCACCACGTGTTTAAAAAGAAGCTAAACGTGAATTAGTCAAACCACTGATCCTAACATTCAATAAATCCCTGCAATCTGGTACAATGCCTTTATACCTTTATATAATACATTTATCGGCCAGTCAACTTAACCTCAGTCGTGTGCAATATGCTTGAAACATTTGTAACAGATAAATTCGTCAAACACACAGAGGGAACCGACTTGCTTAATAACAGACAACACCGCTTACACAACAATCGCTCCTGCTTGACCAACCTCTAAGACTTCTTCTATGATATACTGAATCAGCACGACGAAAGTAAAGCGGTAGGTTTGATTTACACTGATTTTCAAAAAGTACTGGATAAAGTTCCCAGCAAACGTTTATTCATGAAACCAAAATCCAATGGTATTCAAGGCGAGGCTGGACAACACTGAGGAAAGAGTAATTATAAATGTAACCAGGAGGATGGAGATAATGCGTTTTGCTGTACTGTCTTTTACTTCCACTATTATTTCAGTAGTCCTAGGTCAGGTCACCTCGTGAGAACCGCAAGGTCTATTGTGGCGTCTTTTTGTATGTAACACTCTCACTCACTCACTCTCTCTCTCTCTCTCTCTCTCTCTCTCTCTCTCTCTCTCTCTCTCTCTCTCTCTCTCTCTCTCTCTCTCTCTCTCACACACACAAACACACACACACACACACACATCCGTCAGCGCGCCCTCCTGTGCTGTGTCTTTCTCCCTCTCACCAAACACCAAATTCTGTTGCAACTTTCAGACATTAAGGACAAGTTTGTGTGGAGAGGCGGCCAAAGTCTGCTAAGTGAAGCAAACTCACCCCCACCCCGAACCACCCTTAATGTGTGTGTGTGTGTGTGTGTGTGTGTGTGTGTGTGTGTGTGTGTGTGTGTGTGTGTGTGTGTGTGTGTGTGTGTGTGTGTGTGTGTGTGTGTGTGTGTGTGTGTGTGCGCGCTTTTTCCTTCTCCCCACAGATCATCGTCGTTATCATTACTATCCTTATCTTCACCTTTAAATATCAACATTACAAAGAAATAAAAAAAAATAAAATAACACGAAAAAGTACACTTACGAGAGGAAAAAAAACAGCACAACTCAACAAACGTACAAGTTGATAAAAAGAAAAACACTAAACACAAACGAAGAAGAAGATGAAGAAGAACCAGTAACACATA
>NC_059275.1:1699838-1702338 GCF_017591435.1 Portunus trituberculatus
ACAGACCGAGTGTGTTCAGGGCAGAAGAAGGGAACAGTTGCGTGTCATTGAAAAAGAGGAAGGTGGTAGCAGCTTTATAGATACAGAAATAGTGTTTTGAGGTAGTGAATAACACTAAACTTGCTCTGCCCAAGTTAAGAGATTTTAGGACACAGCAAACTTAATATTATTCAATGGTACTCGAGTAAGACGCCACACACACAAAAAGAAAAACACATGCAAGGGTTCATTCCCCACACAAACCCTCACATGCCACCGCTGTATCTTTCTGTATCTCTCCCTTTTACGCCCGGCAGCGACATAATATCTTGGGAGAGGAGACAGGAACGCAATATTAGCGAGGGCGTATTGTCCATTATATTACAAACGGGGTGGAGAGCATCGCGTCGGGATGAGTTAGTGCACGCAATATGAGTTTGAGAGTCTCGTTAGGATGGTTCGCGGCGCCTCCCTAACCAGAGACTCAGCCACTACTACAAATGACCGGCAAAGGATGAAATTTTTGAGATTACTAAGTCGGATTAAGGACACAAACCACTGCTACAAATGACAGACTAAAAAAGATTTGAGAACAACGAGTCTATCTAAAGAAGGAAATTACTGCTATAAATGAACGAGTAAAGAAGATTTGAAGACAAGTTTATCTCAAGCAAAGCGCTTCAACAAAAGACTGCTTACAGAAAAAGTTGAGGATGCGAAGTCTGTACAAGAACACAAGTTACCGTTACAAGTGACACACTAAAGAACAAAGGAAAGAAAGATTTGAGAAGACAAAGAAAGCAAACACAACGATTCTTCCTTCAGTGTCTGTATAAATATTTTGTTTACACGGCATGGGGTAACGGGGTAGGCTGGAGGTGAAGAACCCGCGGCCAGACAAATAAACTATTGGTCCACAGAAAATACCCATCAAAAATATTATTAGAGCTTCCAGGGAATATGCTAATTATTTGTTTAATCTTCAGGTAAAATGATGAGACTCACCTAAAGGACAGAGTCTTGATTTTAAGATGAAATGGTTGTCTTTTCAGTAGATTAACTTTAAATTATATAAAAAAAATACAAAACGTAAAAAGAAATAATAGAAAAAATATTACTACTACTACCATCACTAATACCTATAATAAATGACAGTAATAGATGAAGATGGACACTTATAAAACCACAATAACTTTTAAAAATCTAAGATAACAAATGACACTAATATAAAAAAAAACAATGTATAAGATTAAACACTTGTAGAAATGAATTTTTACTATTAATATTTGTAACTAAGTGAAGGATGAGCACAATATCAAGCAGGAGATACTGAGGCTAATTATCATCATGCACAAGGACGATTTGTCACCAGCAGGGCCATCCATCTCGCGGGAGGTCACTTCGCTGCAGCCTCTCCAGATTAATTCACTGTCTTCCCTTCCATTCCATTCTGTTTTCTTCCTTTCCCTCTCCTTCTCTCCATATTGTTCCCTGTCCTTTCCTTTTCCTAACTTTCGTATTCTTTTCTTCATGCATTTTAGTTTCATTTCCTTACTTTTTCTTTTTCTCTTCTGCTTCCTGCATTCCATCCATTCTCCTCATCCTTCTCCCCATCTCCTTTCCCTTCTTTTCCCCTCGCCCCTTCTCTTCCCTATATGCTTCCTTTTCCTTCGTTCACTATCCCTACCTCTTCATCTTCTTCCTCTTCCTCTTCTACCACGTTCCCTTCCCTTCTCTTCCCTTCCCTTCCCTGCAGCAGACACATGCCATTGGCTCAACTAATGACCAACCACTGTCGAGGCTTCCTCCCCAAGCATGTGATTCGTGATTGCCTGCCTGTACTTCCCTGCACCTGATTGGCTCTTACTGCTCGGTTGGAAAGGAAAGGGCGGAGCTTATGTGTCAAGTTAATGTGATCGGCATTCGTCAAGCTTATGTCAGTGGAATCAAGAAAATTTTGTTGTGGGTAGGAGTAGCATGTGGAGAAGTGAGCGAGTGAGTGAGTGAGTGAGCGAGTTAGATAGTTAGATACTTGACAAATAGCAAATCAGTTCATTCAGTTAGTTATTGTAGTTAATTTGTCAGTCATCAGTGAGTGAGTGAGTGAGTGAACAAATGTTTGTAAGACTGAATGGCTGCCTGAAAGATTGATTAAGTGAATCAGTAAAATAATATGTCCGTGTGAGAATGAATACGAAAATGAATGAGTGAATGAGAAAGCAAGAGGCAGCATGAATTCTCCCACCCATGGGTGAGAATGAGAATGAATGTGTGAGTAAAAGGGAAAACGAAGTGATTACCTGAATGAGTGGTTGAATGATTAAGTGAATAAGTAATAGAGAAAACGAACACGTGAGTAAATGAATATAAAAGAGTGAAATTATAGATGAGAGAATGAATAAGAGAATGAGTGAGTGTCCCCGACTGCCTCACCCGTGGCTCCATTACTGACCGACAAACGAGGTTATAAAAATGCAGCGTTCGCCGCCACCGCCTAAAATAAATATACATGCAAATACAA
>NC_059275.1:1707338-1717338 GCF_017591435.1 Portunus trituberculatus
CTCATCACTTGACATCCCTCCACTTTAACCCTTCGACGTATGTACAAATTCTCTCTCTCTCTCTCTCTCTCTCTCTCTCTCTCTCTCTCTCTCTCTCTCTCTCTCTCTCTCTCTCTCTCTCTCTCTCTCTCTCTCTCTCTCTCTCTCTCTCTCTCTCTCTCTCTCTCTCTCTCTCTCTCTCTCTCTCTCTCTCTCTCTCTCTCTCTCTCTCTCTCTCTCTCTCTCTCTCTCTCTCTCTCTCTCTCTCTCTCTCTCTCTCTTCACACTCACGTTATAAACTGCAGCGTCACCGTGACTCAGCACTTTGAGGCGTCACTGAGAGGGGCGGACACAACACAAAGGGGACCAAGAGAGGCTGGGTGTTCACTGTCCTGCTTAAAACACAGACGTGCGATGCTTAATAAGAGGGAAGGTAGGAAGACAAAGGCGCAAATAGGAATGTGGCGAGACCTGAATAAGAGAGAGAGAGAGACAGAGAGAGAGAAAGAGAAAGAGTAGACAATAGGGAGGGAAAGACTAACAAATGAAGACAAAGGAGTAAATGTAAAGAGAAAACAAGGGCAAGAAAGTATAAGGGAATTGGGTAAAAGTAGTAACAAATGCTAGAATGAGAGAAGTAGAGAGTAAAGGGGAACTGAGTGAAGGGAAGAAGGAATACAGCAATTATAACAGCAGCAAATGAGAACAAAGGAGAGAAGTCTGAAAGTTAACCAGACTGAAAAATGTAACAAATAGTATCCAGGAATCTTAGTGGATGGAGGAAATTAATATACGATAGATGAGTGAAGGTAAACATGATGATAAATAAAAGTTGTAAAATACGGAAAGAAATGAAGAAATGAGACAAGTAAAAATAAGAAAAAAAAAGATAGAATAATATGGTATTGAGATTATAGGACAGTTAAGATTGAGAAAAAAAAATTAACTTGATAAGAAATATGAACATGTGAGAGGAAAAGAAGAGATAGGAAAAAAAAGTGTAAAAATTAACAAAACAACAAAAACATGGAGGAAAAGAAATGACCCAAAAGTATAAATATAAATGGAAGGATAAGAAGAAAGGAATAAGAATGAAGATAAATAGAAAAAAGTAGAGAACTATGACTGAATAAAATAAAAAAAAACAATAAAAATCCAAAGAAAAAGAAGTAGTAAGAAAAGAATGAAGGAAGAAAAAAAAACATGCAAGAAAGACACAAAAAAACATGAATAAAACTAACGAAACACTGGAAACTTATAAAAGACAGGAAAAAAAAAGCAAAAAAGCAAAAATAAGATAAGACAGCAATAAAGATATGAGGGAAGACAGAAAGTAGCCCACAATCCTAAGCAGTCTAGATAAGAGGAAGATAAGGAGTAGGGAAGGTATAAAGCAGAAAGTTATCACCTGGTACAGCCTCCAGTCAGCAGGAAGAGAGTGTGGGAGCCGCTGGGAGGCCGACAGAGTACCGCCATAACCAGCCCGTGCCAATAACGAGGCACAGGGAACGGTACACTTGTAAAGGGTACATTAGACACACTCTTGACCCAACATCCGGTGCCTTATTCTATCTTTGCTCAGCTCTGATAACAACAACAACAACAGCAACAACAACAACAACAGTAACAGCAACAACAACAACAACAACAACAACAACTACTACTACTACTACTACTACTACTACTACTACTATCGCTACTACTACTACTACTACTACTACTACTACTACTACTACTACTACTACTACTGCTACTACTACTACTACAGAAGAAGAAGAACAAGAAGAACAAGAACAAGAGGATGGAAAAAGAAAAAAAAAAAAAGAACTAATTGGTGAGAGTAACAAAGTAGGCGAGGTAAAGGATTCACTAGGCAGCCTGTTGACCCACCATCAGACTTCACTCGCTCGATACCCAGTGACTTGTTCCAGATCTAATGAGACAAGCAGGTGAATCCATACGTACACAAGATTGAAAGGTATAATAGGTGGAAATCGTTAGGTATGTTTAGTATAGGAATTGTCACGTGTAGGTTTAAAGGCTTCTTGCAGCTTCCCTTGTTTTTCTAATACTGATATGATTCTTATTATTTTACATTCAGAGGACTATTTTTCTTTTTCGTTTTACTAAGACAGCTTACCATGACACTATCCTCACAATACTTTCCTCCTCTTTATCTTCCTCCTCAGTTTCTCATCTCCTTTATCACATCAGTATTATACCTCCCCTCTTCTTTCTTCCTTCATTCACGTTGTTTCATATCACCGCACATGAAACTACAGCACACACACACACACACACACACACACACACACACACACGATCCCAGCCACCACAACATCCCTTTAGCCACAAAATCCCAAACGATTCTCACATACACCACCCACACAGACTACACAAAACCAATGCAGACTACTCCAGACACACCACAGCCACCCCTTAGCCACAAAACTACCCGAGATGACTCCCAGACACGACCATGGGAGGGCGACAGACACGATAACACTTCACTGGATGAGACTCGCACGATTTCCAATACGATATGACACCGCACGACAAACGACCACAGCGCCGCCCCGTCCCCGCCCACCACGACCACCGCCACGACCACTACGACCCTCCATCACGGCCAAAAACCTGCTCGTTGTGGCGCAGGTGTGAGATAAAAGAGAGCCAGTAACGTGAATAACAACATGGCGACTAAATATGAGTATCTGAGTATCGTTGAGTGAGTGAGTAAGTGAGTGAGTGAGTGAGTGAGTGAGTGAGTGAGTGAGTGAGTGAGTGAGAGTAGCAGCCGTATCTCATAGCTTGCTTCTCTTAAGTCTTCCCCGTCTTCTGAACAAGGGAAGAAGATAAAAAAGAGTGAATGATGAGTAAAATTCGCTTCCTTTGAGTGGGAATGAGACAAGAGGCAATGTTGAGCAGATGAAGGAAGATCAAAAATATTCCGCGTAAGAATAAAGGAAGGAATCAAAGAAACAGACGTTAGTGAGACATGAGAAGAGAAAATGCCATAAGAGAACAATAGAAGAGAGAGAGAGAGAGAGAGAGAGAGAGAGAGAGAGAGAGAGAGAAGAGGCGTAAAAAAAAGATGAGGATATGGAAAAAAGAAAAGCTTTGAGTAAAATGGAGAGGAAGGAAATGAAAGAGAGAAATTAAAAGAGGAAAAATATACACAAAGAAGAAAAATTAGGACAAACTGTGTCAAATAATGAGTAAAAAAAAAAAATAAAAAAATACTAAGAAAGGAATGCAAAACAAAAATAAAAGCAAAATGAGAAAAGAAAAAAAGAAAGAGAAAAAAAAACACGATAAAATACACAATTACATAAAAAAACAAGAAAAAAAATAAAAAAAAAAAAAAAAGTAAAATGAGAAAATAATGAGAAAAAATATGTCGAAAAGCGAGAAAGAAAAACAAGAAAAAGAAACACCACGAGAAAATACACAATTACATAAAAAAAACAAGAAAAAAAATAATACACACGAGACACATACCAGAAAAAAAATAATAAGAAAAAAAAAAAAACACAAATAATAAAGCAGGAAAAGAACAAGGAGAACCATCAACCTCCAATCCTGTCATTATTTATCCCATTTTTGCTTATTCTTTTCTTCTTTTCCCTTCTTATTTATCATTGTGTCTGTTTTAAGTCTTTTTCCATTTTTTGCTTCTTTTCTTATTTTCCCTTCATATTTATCATTGTGTCTATTTTATGTCTATTTATTTTGGGTATCTATGTGTCCTCCAGCCAACCAAGGGCGTCTCGATACTTAATACTAAACACTCTGTCAAGAAAATCCGTCAGGCAGCAAAAGGAAGACACTGAAGGTAATCCCCACTCAGGAGGAGGAGGAGGAGGAGGAAGAGGAGGAGGAGGAGGAGGAGGAGGAATATGTCATAACAGCACAAAAGAACGAATATGCCATAACAGCAGAAAACGATCACTAAACGAGACTGCGGGGGAGAGAGAGAGAGAGAGAGAGAGAGAGAGAGAGAGAGAGAGAGAGAGAGAGAGAGAGAGAGAGAGAGAGAGAGAGAGAGAGAGAGAGAGAGTATACACAGATATACAGACAGACACAGGGTACTGGAGGGAAGAAAAACAGAGGGAAAGAAAGAAAATACAAAGTGAAATGGTGAAAGAGTAAGCGACTGACTGACTGACTGACTGACTGACTGACTGATTGACTAACTAACTGACTGACTAACTAACTGACTGACTGACTGATTGACTAACTAACTGACTGACTGACTTATTGACTACAACATATCAACATTAGAAAACGAGATAAGTTTCAAATGACTTTCACGGCTTCATGTGGCGGTCCCTGTGTGAACAAAGGTATCTAATTCCACCTGTATCATCCTCGTCCATAAATTTGTCTGGTCTTTTAACCCCTTCACTACTGGGACGCATTTTTACCATAAGCTTTGGGTATTATTAGACGATTGTATTTACATTAGGAAGGGTTTATGGAGGTCAGAAGATCAATGGCTAGAGTCTTCACTATTTTAATCCCCACATAAGTTTCTGAAGCTGTATGAAATGGCTAAATAGTAAGCAGAATAAGTATGAAGACTTGTCATGATACTGAAGGGGTTAAAACTCCCTACTGACTCAGCACTAACGATATGATGACTAACTCCGCTCCATTCATCAACCGCTCTGTTAGACAAACCAGTTCCTTCCTATATTTTTCCTAAACCTAAAATTCCTCAACTAACAAACTGATATAGAAATAAATGCATGATCGAATGATGGACCAATGACTGACACTGCCTCGTTAAGAAAGAAGTCAATGGGTTAGCGAGTGAATGACTGACTGACTGACTAACTGATTGACTAACTAACTGACTGACTGACTGACTAACTACGTGACAGGGGAAAACAACGAATGAGTCATAGTTTCTTTTTCATTATACCATGTGGGCTTTTCACGGGAATTTCTGGGCTAAAGGGGATACTTTTTGTGGTACATCCTATCTGAAAGCCCACCCGCTAGGAAACCGTTGCCCCGAGTGAGGAAGCCCAACCTACACTCGGACAGTGGACAGGATTCGAACCCGTGCGCTTGGAGACCCCTCGGACCCCAAAGCACGCATGGTTCCACTGTACCACTGCGGCCCCAGGACAAAGACACTCACAGAAACATGAAAAATCCTTCGCGAAAAAAGGAAGAAAAATGAAAAAAAATGAAAAAGAAAGGTGTGACTAGGTAAATGACAAACTAACTGACTAACTACATGACAAAGAAAAACAAGGAATGAGCGACGGAGTTCCGGGACAAAGACACTCACAGAAACATGAAAATCCTTTACGAAAAAAGGGAGAAAAATGAAAAAAAATGAAAAAGAAAGGTGTGAACTAGGTAAATGACAAATTGACTGACTAACCGCATGACACAGAAAAACAATGAATGAGCGACAGAGTTCCAGGACAAAAACGCCAACAGAAAAATCGAAAAAAAAAAATAGAAAAAAATAAATGGAGAGAAAATTTGTGAATTGTATCTTCATATACTCGTCAGCGTTCCAGCCCGGCGCCGCGACCCCCCCCCCCTCGCCCCGCTGAGTACAGTTTGATGAATACAAAACGTCTCATCCCGCCCTGATCCATCACCGCCACCACCACGACAACACGACACGTCCTGACACGACCTGGCGCGTCACTCCTCCTATGATTGTGTTCCTATTAGAGACAAACTTTACCTGTTTACTGTTCTTCCTATCTTTTGTTATGTTTCGCTTTATTTATATATTTCTTGTTTTCTTCGTTTTTTTTTCTATTTTCTATTTTTTTGCGGTTTCGTCTTTTTGTATTTTGATTTTTTTCTGCTATTTCTTTGTTTCTATTTGTATTTTTCTTATTTTTCCTGTTTTTTTCCTTTTTATTCTATTTCTTGTAGTTTTCCCTGTTTATTTTTTCTATATTCTTTCCTGCTTTTCGTTTTCTATTTCTTTATTTTTCAGTTTTCTTTCTTCTTGCTCGTTTTTTGCTTTAGACTTTCCTACCTTTCTTTCTTTCCTTCCTGTTTTCTTTCACTCTCACCATTCTCCATTTTCATTTCCTATCTTTTCATTTCTTATTTTTCTCTCTAATTTGACTTTTCCTTGATTTTTCTCTTTTCTACCTTTCTTTCTTTCCTTCCCGTTTTCTCTCACCAATATGTGCACTTCTCCACTTTCATTTCCTTTCTTTTCATTTATTTTCCTTTCTAATTTGGCTTTTCCTTCATTTTTTTCTCCTTTCGTTCTTCAATTTCCTTCCAATTTCTTTTCCTTTTATGTAACTTATTTCTTTATTTTTACTTAATAACATTTTACACGTAATTTTTCATCCTTTCTTTTGTAATTTGACTTTTTATTTTCGTCTTATTTTTACTTCTTTACTTATTTTCTACTTTCCTTCCTCTTTTCTTTCCTTTTATTCATGTCATTCTCTTTGTATCTTATTCGCATTTCAGTTCATCATTCTTCACCACATTTTTTCCTCCCTTCTCTTGATTTTCCTTAGCTCCATCATTTGTTTATCTTTCTATTCCTCTTCTTCAATCTATTTTCTCACATCTCATCTTTCTTTCATCCCATCTTTCAATTTACTTTCATTTCATCTCTCTCTCTCTCTCTCTCTCTCTCTCTCTCTCTCTCTCTCTCTCTCTCTCTCTCTCTCTCTCGTGTCCTGATATTTCTTCTCTGTTTTTTCTATTTCTTCCTTTTTTTACGTGTTTATGTGTTTTTATTTGTCACATCTTGTCTAGGTTTCCCGGGCCCTCTCTCTCTCTCTCTCTCTCTCTCTCTCTCTCTCTCTCTCTCTCTCTCTCTGGTCACGGGGAGGTAAACAAATTCCAAATGCGGTGTTTTCGAGAGTAGAGGGAAGGGTTGTCAACAATAGGCGTAACTCTCTCTCTCTCTCTCTCTCTCTCTCTCTCTCTCTCTCTCTCTCTGGTAACACTGATTCTGGATTCTGCACGTGTTTGTATGAGAATGTAGGACGCGTTTGCATGTTTGAATCAACACCACCACCACCATCACCACCATCACCACCACCACCACCACCACCACCATCATCACCACCAATTGTATCATCACCATCACTACCATCACCACCACTACCACCACTACTATCATCACCATCACCATCACCACTACTACCACCACCACTACTGTCATCACCATCATTGTTATTACCTTTCTCCCCCCACCACCACCACACCACCACCACCACCACCACATTCTGAGCTAATACTCTTAACATTACCCATTTATATTCATTATCAATAATCTTTAATCGTTATAGATTTCAACATCACCATCACCACCACCACCACCACCACCACCACCACCACCACCAAACCCTGACCTTTCCTTCTTAAATTCTCATTACCACCTACACTTTCCCAGAACACCACCACCACCACCACCACCACCACCACCACCAAAATTCCCCTCCTACACCTTCTCAGAAACACACCCACCACCACTACCACCACCACCACCACTACCATTTCCCCCTACATCCCCTCCTTCCTTCCTCTTCCCTCCTCCCTCCACACCCTGACCACAAACCCCTTATCCTACCACCCCCACACTACTCCCACGCACGCACACACAAATCACCCAAATTAATCTCCTCACATGCAGATAATTACACGCTTAGAAGATTCATTTTGAGCTGCCATTTTCCACATCACCTGTTACGAAAATTACACCTGTGGTCTTTTGTCTTTAAGCTCAATATTTATTTTACCTGGGGAGAGGCAGGGCTCGCTCGGGTGGGGTGTGGGCAGGTGGAGGGTGGAGAAGGGGTGTTAAGTGCAAGGTGGGTCTAAAAAATGGACTACTGGCTTGAGATGTGGTGTGGGAGGCGAGTCAATTAGGTTCTTAGGTTCTTGTCTTCAGTTTTGTCTTTCCTGTTGTCTAGGTCATGTGAGTGGATGGGTGTGTGGGTGGATGGGTCACCGCCTCACTGGGTGTCTGTCTGTGATGGAAGGAAAGACAGACAGACAGGCGAACAGACAGACAGACAGACACATCCACACACACATGAGATTGCGCCACTAAACCTCTAACGTCGTAAAAATGATAACAAATGAGCAACAATCAACAAAAACACAGAGAAGAAGAGGCAAACAAAGAGTGAAAGAGGAGGAGGAGGAGGAGGAGGAGGAGGAGGAGGAGGAGGAGAAGGAGGAGAAGGAGAAGGAGGAGGAGGAGGAAGAAGAAGAGGAAGAGGAGACAGAGAAAGAGGAGGAAGAGGAGGAGGAGGAGGAAGAAGAAGAGGAAGAGGAGAAAGAGGAAGAGGAGGAAGAAGAGGAGGAGGACGAGGACGACGACGACGACGAGAAGAAGGAAGAGGACAAGGAAGAGGAAGAGAAGGAAGAAGAGGAGGAGGAGGAGGAGCAAGAGGGAGAATAATGTACATAGAAAATATAAAAAAAAAAGGAGTACGAGGTGGAGGAAGATGGAGAAAAAGAGGATGTGGAGAACAAAGATAGAGGAGAAAGAGGAGGAAGAGAAAAAAAAAGAGATGTAGAGGAGAAAGAAGTAGGAGGAGAGAAAAGGATGTATAGGAGGACGGAGGAGGAGGAGGAGGAAGGAAATTACGATGAAAATGTGATAAGGAGAGAGGGCGCGAGAGAGGGAAGTGAGAGCACGGGGCGGAAGGGAGGAGGTTACCTGCTTAATTAACGCTGAATCACCTGTCAGCACTCCCCGATCACGCCACATTTTTCCCCGTCCCTTCATCTCCCCACCGCTCCTCTGTCTCTCTGTCTCTCCTTTATTTCCTTCTCATCTACTTTTTTTTTTACTTTTTTATTTGTTCATGTATTTAATTTGATTTTTCACTTCTCTCTCTGTCTCTCTGTGTCTCTCTCCTTTATTTCCTTCTCATCTACCTTTTTTTTTACTTTTTTTTTTATTTGTTCGTGTATTTGATTTTTTTTTTATTCTTTTTTTTTTTTGCTGTAATCTACCTTTCGTTTCCCTCTCGATTGTTTGTATCTCTTGCTTCAGTTTATCTGTCTCTATTCTATTTATTTTTCAACTACTTTTTTTTCTCATATGCCTGCTAGATTTTCATTTCGTTTTCTTTTTTTTTTTTTCTTTTTTCTGCTTTCTACTTTGTATTTCTCTCGTTTTCTGTTGGGTTTTTTGTGTACATGTCTTTCTGTCTCTATTCTACTCCTTTTTTTTATTTTACTCTTTTTACTTTTTACTTTTTCATGTACTAGATTTTCATTTTTCCTTTGTTATCTACTTTGCATTTCTCTCCTTTGTCTCTATTTCTTCTATTTCCGCGTCTCTGTCTCCCATTCATCATTTCTCTCCTTCGTTTGTATTTCTTCTATTTCCGTGTCTTTGTCTCCCATTCATCATTCCTTGTCTACTCTTTTAATCCTTTTTATTCTATCATGTACTAAGTTATTTTGTGAGTGATTTTTTTTTTTTTTTTGTTATTTTACTGTTATCTATTTTTCTCTCTCTCTTGTTCGTTATTTTTTCTTCAGTTATCATGTTTTCTTTCCATCTCATTCCTCTTCACTTATTTTAATTCATTCATTTTCACGTACTAAATTTCCTCGTGCACCAAAATTGGAAAGAAAAAAAAAAAAGAAAGGATACGTATAAAAAAAAATAAGAAAAAATATCACACCACATTTAATAAAAGAGAAAGAAAAATACAGAAGGAATTGAAGACATAAACAAAACCAAATATAAAGCAAAAAATATAATATCCAATAAAAAGAAAGAATAGCGGAGGGTAGAAATAATGTAACTCTATTCGTATATAAAAATCTGACCCAAGGAAACAAACGTACAACAATAACCAGCAACGTACAAGTAAAATGGGCCGCCGTGGTACAGTGGAACCATGCGTGCTTTGGGGTCCGAGGGGTCTCCAAGCGCATGGGTTCGAATCCTGTCCACAGTCCGAGTGTAGGCTGGGCTTTCTCACTCAGGTGGGCTTTGAGATAGGAGGTACCCCAAAAAGTATCCCCTTCAGCCCATTAATTC
>NC_059275.1:1719838-1727338 GCF_017591435.1 Portunus trituberculatus
AGGAAGAGAATGAGAACACACAAGGAAGGAGAGAAGGGAGAGAGGAAAGAATAAAAGAAGATAATGAAAACTCAAATTGAAAGCAAGTAAACAAGAAAGGGGAGAAAATAGGCGATAAAAGGAGGAGGAGGAGGAAGGAAGAAGGTAAAGAGGAAGAAGAAGAAGAAGAAGGGGAAGATTTAATTGCAGTAAAGAGGATAGAAGGAAGAGAGGGAAGAGGAGGATGAAGGGAGGATGGAAAACGAAGAGGAAGCAAGAGTGATGCCCAAGAAGAAATATATGGAGGAAAGATACAGGAGGAGGAGGAGGAGGAGGAGGAGGATTCGAACCAGTGAACCACAAAGCCACAAACTCACTCTCTCTCTCTCTCTCTCTCTCTCTCTCTCTCTCTCTCTCTCTCTCTCTCTGTGTGTGTCTCTGTGTGTGTGTGTGTGTGTGTGTGTGTGTGTGTGTGTGTGTCGGATCGTGTGTGTCCGTTTTCCTTGACACGGATCTTGGTATACTGTATTGGCACTTCGGTGGTGGTGGTGGTGGTGGTGGTGGTGGTGGTGGTGGTGGTGGTGGTGGTGGTGGTGGTCTTCATTTTTTAACTTCCTGGTTTTTCCACTTTTCCTTTTTTTTAGATTTCGTGTTTATATTTTTTCGACTTTTTTTCTTCTTTTCCTGGTTTTTTTTCTTCTACTTTCTACTAATAGCATCAAGATCTCTATTACTACTAGCACATCACCATCCCCTCCTCCACCACAACCATCACCATTAAAACTATTACTACCCTCACCACTACTAATGCTACTGCTATCTCTGTCACCATCACCATCATTTCCTGCACCACCATCACCATTACAACTATCAGAACCCTCACCACTACTAATTCTACCTCTGTTACTACCATCATTAAAGCTACCATTGCAGTACCACCACCATCACAACCTCCACCACCAACACTACCATTACCATAAGAGAGAAAACATAAAAAATAAGACTTTAGTCATTTTTAGATTTATTTTGTCTTTAAAGCTTTTGACCAACACAGGAAGAGAGGAGCAAAAGGTTAGAGAGAGAGAGAGAGAGAGAGAGAGAGAGAGAGAGAGAGAGAGAGAGAGAGAGAGAGAGAGAGAGAGAGAGAGAGAGAGAGAGAGAGAGAGAGAGAGCAGCTCTGACCATCACGCTGTACTGACACAGCTGGAAGTGGGCGTGGCTCAGGACGAGGCCACCACCCGCACCATCTGGCTGTGGAACAAAGCAGACTGGGCTTCCCTGCGCCGCGACCTGACCCACACCCCATGGGCCACTCTGCTACAGGGAGGAGCAGAGAGTGAAGCACTTGCACTCACCTCTCACCTTCTCGCCCTCCAGAGACGCCACGTCCCACACAGGGAATACACCACCAGATCGACGGATCAGCCATGGTTTGGCTACCGTTGCCGTGTTGCTGCCGAGGCAAAGTATGCTGCCTGGCTCCGCTACAAGAGGAACCCGACTCGGCGCAACAAGGACCTGCACAGGGCTGCATGCAGGAGGATGGTGGTAACCAGCAAGTGGGCCTTAAAAAAGTGGGAGGAAAGCCTGCGCCGGAAACTGTGTGGCACTGGCGTAGGAAACAAAACTTGGTGGTCTCTTGTTAAGGACAAACAAGGAACTGGCCACCAAGAATCCATCCCTCCCTCAGCAAGCAGGACGGTACTGTCGCCACCAGCAGTAAGGAGAGGGCACAGTTGCTGGCTTCCTTGTTTGCTGGAAAAATGAAGGTCGGGAATCCACAGCAGCCACCGCCTCAGCTGGTCCAGCAATGTGAGAAGACTGTCACCATGGTGGAGGTGACGCATCAGCAGGTGAAGCGATTATTGCGGGGCTGGACACACAGAAAGCCACCGGCCCTGATGACATCAGCCCGCACCTGCTGAAGCGATGCTCCCAGGAACTGGCTGCCCCTCTCACCCAAGTCTTCACAACTTGTGTACGGGAAAACGTCTGGCCTTCAGTGTGGAAGGAGGCTCGAGTAGTTCCTGCACACAAAAAGCTCCAGGACGGACCCAAAAACTACAGACCCATATCCCTGTTGTCAGTGGTGGGTAAAGTGTTTGAGAGGGTCGTGGCAGAGGTGGTGTGTAGCCATCTCAAGGACAATGCCCTCCTCTCAGACCAACAGTTTGGGTTCAGACCTGGAAGGTCAACCTCCGACCTAATGATGCTTCTCACCAGGCATTGGCAGGACGCCCTCGACGACGGCAAGGACACTATAGTGGTTGCTTTGGACATAGCAGGAGCTTTTGATAAAGTATGGCACAACGGATTACTAGAAAAGCTTCGTGCTAAAGGCATCCAGGGTGGCTTGCTACGACTCTTGGGAAATTACCTGCAGGACAGAAGCCTCAAGGTGGTTGTCAACGGGCAAACATCTGAGTCCCTGCCTGTGGAGGCATCAGTGCCACAGGGTTCAATTCTTGGCCCACTCCTGTGGAATATCTACGTGGATGATCTTCTCCAGCTACTGCCAGGAGTCATGGCCTATGCTGATGACTGCACCCTCTCCTATACCTATCCACGCCAGGACAGTGGGCGGGCTGCTGAGGCCATCAATCAGCAGCTACGAGTGATAAAGGAGTGGGGTGCTCGCTGGCAAGTGACATTCGCGCCGGAGAAGACACAAGCAATGGTTGTCTCTCGGTCCCCAGCCGCCATGGCAGCAATGGCAGGAAAGTTGTCTTTTTGCGCTGCTGCTCTCCCACTCCAAGATGACGTCAAGATACTTGGAGTGGAGGTGGATCGAGGGCTGAGGTTTGACAGGCATGTCAAAACCATTGCCAAGAAAGCCTCTCACAGGATCTCCGCTCTCAGAAGGATCGCCAGTTTCCTCGACAGGAAGGGAGACTGCTGCTGTACAAGGCACAGGTGCGGCCCCACCTTGAATACGCAGCTCTCTCCTGGATGTCCTGTGCCGCCACACACAGAAGGAGACTGGACAGCATCCAACGCCGCGCCATACGGCTAGTAGATGCTGCACTACCACCTCACCCAGAGCCTGAGCGTCCCCTTGATTCACTGGAACACCGCAGAGACGTGGCGGCGATCGTAGTGTTCCATAAGGCACAGGTGCAAAGAGTGCCACATCTGGCAGGGCTGCGTCATCCTCTAAGAGTCACCGCACGGAGCACGAGAACGGTGCTCAATGGTGGTGACGCCGTAGAGGTGCCGCGATCCCACGGGTGTCAGCATCAACGCACCTTCGCAGGACGCGTCTCCAGGATGTGGAACTTGTTCACGGCCGCGGTGCCTCACGTCCAGGAGATGAACACACACAGTGTCAAACTGATGGCACATAAGTGGAGACAGACACTGCCAACTCCTCTGACACTCTTTGTGACGTGACACTCAGTGTAGTGCAGTGCGTGAATAGTGCTAGTGAAGTGAAACGAATAGTGCTCCATTTACATGCTGACCATCTTGTATATTATCTATTTTTAAGTCTTGTAAATATTGTAGAGAAATAGATTGTAGTACCCTTAGAATAGGTAGCACACGACAGTGCGCCTTTGGGTACATGTTCCTTTGTATTAAGTTTTGTTTAAATAAAAAAAAAAAAAAAAAAGAGAGAGAGAGAGAGAGAGAGAGAGAGAGAGAGAGAGAAGAGCTGGACTGATCGTTGAAGTGAGCTGAAGAGAGGGAGTGAATGACATTGAGAGAGTGAGAGAGTGAGTGAGAGAGTGAGAGAGTGAATGGCCTGTCTCTCCACTGCCCATTACATGTATCAGAATTTTCACGGCCATCATACTGCAGTGAGCGAGTTTGACCTTCGTGGTGTCGTGTTCTCAGAGACATTCACGACTTTAGATGAATTCGAGGCAGCATCTGAAGGCGATATTCTTGAACTCCCTTGTCGAATGTAGCGTCTTGAGTAACATGCGCCACTTCAAATTTCCTCCTGGCGTTATCTCACAATATTACATTTACCGACGCGATGTAGCTTGAGACGAGTTCCCGCAGCGTCTTAAAGGTAAGTTGCTTCATTCTGGTATAGTATTTCGAGCGAGCGTAACTCCAACACTGCTCCCTGCATTATCAAATAGGGGTGATTTTTATTCCCGCGGTAGATTGCGCTGAGTGAGGTTAGCGCATCCAATCATTAGCTCTTGGTGAGGAAGGAAGCATGAGTAGTGAAGGAGGTAGGCAAATCTCAGGTTGACCCAGGAATACTTCACTTTCAACTCAAGTTTCTCTCTCCTTTCTTTCCTTCATTATTCCTTCCTTCCCTCTTCCCTTCCTCTCCCTCCATCATTACGTCATTTCCTCATTGTCAATTTCCTCCTTTCCCCCATCAAACCCTCCCTTCATCTTTTCCTCATTCCCTCCTTCCCTCCCTCCCTCCTTTCATCCAACTACGATACCTCCCATGCCTCCCTGCTAACCCGCCACCCGTTGCCTCGCTTTCCTTCATCCCGGGGGACGCAACTTACTCCCTGAAGATCTCTTGAGGAAGACTTGTGGTCGAAACGTAAGCGAAGCAAAGAATTCCTAGGTCAACCTGAGATCTGCCCACCACCTTCGCTGCTCAGTTGTCCATGTAACTCAACAAGAACAGCGAAACCAGTACGTCCTGAAATCAATAACGTGTTTTTATTCTTGTGTCTCGTACATTTGAACAAAGCGCGTCAGTATTGTGGTCAAATATATAAAAAAAAAACAGTAATATTCATTCATACACGATGACTGCATTGATCTCAACTATTTAATTAGGAAGCAAGGAATGTATAGGAAACAAAACATGCAGCATTAAATGAAACAGCTGAGTAATATGGAAAATTCTCTCTCTCTCTCTCTCTCTCTCTCTCTCTCTCTCTCTCTCTCTCTCTCTCTCTCTCTCTCTCTCTCTCTCTCTCTCTCTCTCTCTCTCTCTCTCTCTCTCCAATATTCTCACAGTGCAATACTTTACTACCTTCATATAATCATAGATTTCATTTCTTTTCAACGTCTCTCTCTCTCTCTCTCTCTCTCTCTCTCTCTCTCTCTCTCTCTCTCTCTCTCTCTCTCTCTCTCTCTCTCTCTCTCTCTCTCTCTCTGCTCCCGTCCGTTTATTCCTGCATTAATTCACTCTTCTAGTCTTTCCCTATATATATTTTTTGTCCTGCCCATTCCTGCTCGGTATTTATTTTTTATTGTCGCGCCAAACGTATTTGTATCCACGACCCTTTCCCTGTAGCTGTCTGACTTCGTTAATTCATATTTTATTTTATTTTCACTTTTGTATTGTGTGCGAGAGTGCGTGTGTGCGTGTGTGTGTGCGTGTGTCTCTTTGTTTGAGTGTGTGTGTGTGTGTGTGTGTGTGTGTGTGTGTGTGTGTGTCTGCTTCCTGCCGTTTATTTCTTCCTCTTCCTTCTATTTTTTTTTCTTTTCGTTTTCGCTTTTTTTTTTCTTTCATGTTATTAATTCCTCGGTTTTGTTCTTGTCTTTCTTGTTTTTGTTTTGTATTTTCCTCCTCATTTTTTTTTTCTTCTTCTTCTACTTCGCCTACTCCTCTTCATCCTCCTCCTCCTCAACCTGCTCCTCTTCTCCTCCTCTCCTTTCCTCCTCCTCCTCCTCCCTCCTCCTCCTCCTCCTCCTCCTCCTCTTCTCCTCCTCCTCCTTCTCCTCCTCCTCCTCCTCCTCCTCCTCCTCCTCCTCCTCCTCCATTTGATTATATTCCCATAAATCAACATCATCCTCTCCATATTCTCCCCCTAATCCTCCTCCTCCTCCTCCTCCTCCTCCTCTGATCTCCTCTCGTCCCCTCTAACACATGTCATTCATCCCTGCCAATATCTATGTCTCTTTCTCATTCATCTACCATCCTGCATTTCCTTGCCTCTTAAATACAGCCCTTCATCTTCTTCACGCGTAGGTTTGATAAGTTCTTAAATTTTTCCTAGTTTTCTTTTTATTTTATTCTAATGCTAACACGCTTTTCTTTCTTTTCTTCCTGGTTTTCTTGTTTGTTTTTTATTTATTTGTAGAAGTAATGTTTTTTTTTCTTGATTTTTTTTCCGTTTTTCGTGTTTTTTTTCTAACATTGTCTTTTAAATTTTCCGTGGAAGTTAGGTACATTATTCTCATGCATTTTTTCCATTTTCTCTCTGTTACGTTTCTATTCCTACATGTTTTTTTTTATTTTGTGATCTGGTTCCCTTCTGTCCAACCTGCAACTGGAAAGATTCTGTCGGGGGACCACAAGAATAAGTAAGACTTTACGTGTAATGACTGTAGACTGTAAGGTTGGAGACACTAGACTGCCATGTTTATAACTAATGTATTCTTGTAGTTCCCTTTTTTTTCTGCCCTTACGTTCCTGTGTTTGTATTATTCTAACACATGGCTTTCCTCTCTTCCTCTCTGTTTTGTTTCCCTTGGACAGTTTTCCTTCTTACATGAAAACAAATACAGAAAAGAAAAGAAGTTACGGGAAGTTACAAAAATCCATCTTTCTCTTTATTCCCGCGTCACTAAGGCTTTCCTCTCTCCCTCTCTACTGCATCAGGCACCACAGTGACGCTGGAATAAAGGAACCGATGGATTTTTGTAACTTCGTAGCACCTTTTGTTTTCTGTTTTTATGTTTTTATGTAAGGAAAACTCGCAAAGGGCAACAACAAAAGAGGATTATCCAAAAGAATTGGTTAAATGTCTCGAAATTTACAAAAAAGCGTTACTCCTCCCTCTCAGTGGCGCTACTTTCAGGCAAGGTGACGAACATTAACTATAGCTGTCATTTCTGCCTCACTTCCCTGCATGGATTCAAGTGACAAAGATGAGGTAAATGAGTTCAGATCATAGGAAGATGGAAATACAGAAGCAAGCAGGGAGATCCAGAGTTCACCAGAAAGAGAGATGAATGATTGAGAGTCCTGGTTTACTCTTACTAACAGCGCCCTTCTCTCACCTACAGGAGCCATACTGACGGAGGACCAGAGGGATTCAGCCACGGAGCTTTCCTTCAAGTACGCCGTCTACAGGATCAACAACGACAAGTTCATCTTGCCAAATACGACCCTGGTCTTTGATATCCAGTACGTGCCGCGAGACGACTCCTTCCACACCGCCAAGAAAGGTGAGCCATGTGTCGTACTAAAGGGAAGGTTGCATGCAGGTGAGGGTACGTTATTACATGTGAGATAAAGGTCATATACTGGTAAAGATAAGGATCATATTAAGGTGAAGTTATAGGTGCTTTACAGGTAGGTCGTGAAAGTGAGATAAATGTCATAAATACAGGTAAGGTAAGGGTCTTATACAGATGAAGATAAAGGTCTTGTACAAGTGAAGATAAAGGTCATTATAGGTAAAGTTATAGGTATTCATAGGTAATGCTTAAGTGGTGTATAGCTGAGATAAAGGTCATATGCAGGTGAAGACACGGGTTATATACAGGTGAAGGTAAAAGGTCGTTACAGGTGAAGTTATAGGTGACGTTTAGGTCGTGTACCAGTGAGATAGAGGTCGTGGAGAAGTAAAGATGATACCAAAGAAATGT
>NC_059275.1:1729838-1734838 GCF_017591435.1 Portunus trituberculatus
GTCATTCCTACCAGTGGCAGTCCCTGTATGAACAAAGCTACCTAGATTCACATATCACCTCTGTCCATGAATTTGTGTAATCTTTTGAAGCTCCATATCGAGTCCTCCCTAACAACGTGGTGAGTGAGTCCCTTCCATCCATCAACCACGAGACAGAAAAGCCAAAAAGAACATACCAAAAGACGAAAATAAGCTAAAACAGACAGGAAAACGAGAACATTTAGTCAGAAAACCATATACACATACAGACTCAAATAACATACAAGAGACAACATATATACAGAACACAGGAGGACACATGAGTACAGACAAGGCGGAGAGAGATACGTGTAAGAGAAAATTCAATACATAAACACAGAAATGAGTTACAGAGACACAGAGACACAGATGATCGAATGAATAAACCTACGTAAGAAGATACACTGACAGACAGAAAGACAGACAGACAAATTTACACAGACAGAAAAAAGGAAACGAGGAGAAAAAATAAATAACCAAACAAAGAAACGAAATTCCAGAGAGAAGAATAATGAAAGAAAGAAAAAAAAGAAGGAAGGAAAAGGAGGATAGAAAGATTTATGTTGAGATAAGTGAGTTCAAATGAGACGCCATTATGTGATGAGAGAGAGAGAGAGAGAGAGAGAGAGAGAGAGAGAGAGAGAGAGAGAGAGAGAGAGAGAGAGAGAGAGAGAGAGAGAGAGAGAGAGAGAGAGAGAGAGAGAGAGAGAGAAAGAAACTAAGAAAAGAAAGACAGACTGACAGACACACAGACAAATTTGCAGAAACAGAGAGAGAGAGAGAGAGAGAGAGAGAGAGATAATCACCACCACCACCACCACCACCAAACACACTCCCCCACATCACCTCCACGACTGTCGATCTCTGCGTCACCCTGCCACAATAAATCCTTCACATTCATCTCGGGCCGCACCGCTCGCCACTTTCTTGAGCTCCTTTATCACGCCTTCACCCCAACCCAGCCCCGCCTTAGTCCCGCCCCGCCCTGCCTTGCCCTGCCCTGCCCTCTCCTAGCCACTCCACCCAGTTTAGCCCCGCCCTGTCCCGCTTAAGTTTACCTTACTCATTTCACCTGTAATCAAAATTTTCTTCTTTTTTCATTAATTTATTTTTTGTTTCCATGTTTTTCGTTTTTTTTTTTTGTACCTGTTTGTCTCTTGTTTTCTTCCTCTTCCTCTTCCTTCTCATTCTCTTCCTCCACCTTCTCCTCTTCCTCATCCTTCCTCCATCGACATTTAATACTTGTTTTTCCTCATCCTCGCGATCTTCCTTCCTCTTTATACGCCCTTTTAACCTCCCTTCTCATCTCCTCTCACCTCACTTCTCCTCACCTCTCTTCTGTTCTTCCCCTGCTCTCACTTCACATGTTCCCTCCTCCTCTCTCATTACCTGTCACTCTCCCTCTCCCTCCTCCTTCATTTTAACATTTTACTCTTTACTTCTTATCACCTTCACCTTTATTACCTCCCTTCAGACGCAGCTCCCTCTCTCTCTCTCCCTCTCCCTCTCTCTCTCTCACCTGTCACGTTTACCTGTTCCCCTCACACCCGTACCTGTCACTTTTCCTCTTCTCTTACCTGGTGTGTCTTTTCTCATAATAAGCTCATCTGTTCCACTTATCATTGTTCTTTTTTTTCCTTTTGTATTGTCACTCATTGCATTCCTAGTCTGTTCCCATTTTCTCTCTTGTTCCTCCACTTCCTCCTCCTCATTTTCTTTTATTCATATGTATTATCCACCTTATCTCTCTTTCCCCTAATGCTCGTATGTTATCTTCCTTTTTGTCTTTCTCCCTTATCATTGTTTTTTCTAACTATTTATACTCTTTGTTATCCTTTTCTTCTTTTTTCTTATTCGCTTGTATTATTCATTTTGTCTCTCTTCTTCTTAATGTTCGTCTATTCTGTTCTATTTTCCCTCTTCTCTCCTTCATTCGACATTCTTTCTCTCATATTATCCACACTTCCTCCTATTTCTTCTCTCTCTTAACCTCTCTTCCTTTTATCTTTTTATCTCTTTCATCCTGTTTTATTTTGTCAATATTTCCTTCCATTCTCTTATCTTCGCCGTTTCAGTACTACCCAAAGCTCCCCTTCTGCCTCACTCTCCTATTTCCTTCCTTCTATTTCCTCTTCTTTACTCATCTATTCTTCCTTCTACTTTTGCTCTCTTTCTCTTTTTTTCATCCGTACCCAAAATTTCTTCCTTACTAATCTCTTCTTCTTGTTTCCTTCTTCCATCTCTTTATTTTCATCCTTTCATTCTTTTCCTATAATTTTTTACTCATCGATTTCTTCCTCTATTTTGTCCTCTTCTATTTTTCTATCCGGATCCAAAGTTCCTTCCTTGGTAACCTCTTCTTCCTGTCTCCTACTGTTTCTTCATTCTTTCATTATTTTTCCAGTGTTCCTTTGTTCATTCCTTCCTCTACTTTTGTTCTGTTCCTTTTTTTTTTTTTTACCACAACCTAAAGTTCCTTCCTTGGTAACCTCTTCTTCCTGTTTCTTTCTACTATTTTTCCATTCTTTCATTATTTTTCTACTTTCATTCTCTTTTCCCTTTCTTCTCCCGTACCCAAAAGTTTCTTATTTGATACTCTTTTCTCCCTTTCCTGCCTTTCTCATTCCTTTCTCTCACCTCTCATTCCGTCATTACTCTCTTATCAAATTCCTTTCTTTGAACCTTTATATCCTTCCTCCATCTCTTCATTTTTGCTTTTCTTTTCCTGCTTCTATCCTTCAAATGTTCCTTTTCTTACTCATTTCCTCCATTTTTTTTCTCTCCATCTCTTCTTCGAACTTTGATTTTTCTTGTACCTTTCCTTCGTTCCTCTCTCTCCCTTCCATCCTTTATACATTCCTTTATTTTCCATTTATTCTATTTTCTTACTATCGCTCTTTTTTTTTTTCGTAAACCCTTCCTCTTTATAGTATTTTTCTATTTTACTCGTTCTTCCTTATCTCCCTTAAATTTTTCCTCTTTCTTGTCTATTCTCTGTTATCGCTCTCTCCTTTGCTTCCTCAAACTTTTCCTCTATTTTTCCTGCCTTCTTCAACTTAAAGCTTCCATCATTTCCTTCTTTTCAGTTCAACTTTTCCTCTCTTCTTGCACCTTCTCTTCTCACACCTGCTCTCTTTCGTCCTTCTTTCTTTACCTTTCCTTTATTTGATCAAACCTTTTCTATTTTTCTCAGCTTCTACTCAGATCTTGTATCATTTCCTTTCTTTTCACTTCATTTTCCCTATTCTCGTACTTTTTTCCTCACACCTGCTCTTTCGTTTTTCTTTCTTCATTCTCCTCTCCTCCCTTTTCCCGTTTTTCTACTCAAATCTTTTATTTTATTTTTCTGTTTATCTTTACCTGTGTTCTCGTACTTCTCTCCATTACACCTGGTCTTTTTCGTCCTTTCTTTATCTTCCTTTACCTGCTCATATCTATCCTCTTCTTCCTTGCTTTTTTTTTCTCCTTCCATCATTTCTTCCGATTTAATTTCATCTTTTTCTTCTGTTCTCGTACTTTCTCTCCCTCACACCTGCTCTCTTTCGTCCTTCTTTCTTCGCCCTCCTTTGATCAGGCGACCCCAAAGCCTGCCCCTCATAGCAAGGCAACCAATACAGGGTTCCGCCACAATTACACGCGATGTCTCATGGTTTAGTGGATTACAGGATAAACACACCACTCAGTTGGCAGAATTCCCTCGTTACCGTAATGGTTTGGCGGAGGACGGTCCCCTTTCTTGCTTGTGTTCGTGACCTACTTCTTCTTGTTCCTCTTGTTCCTCTTCTTCTTCTTCTTCCTCCTCCTCACTTCCTGAATTCCCTCTTTTCCTTCCTTCCTTGGTTATGATTATTAATGGTAGGTTGTGGTGGTGTTGGTATTGATTGTTAAGAAGTGGTTTGTTGAAATGATGTGTGTGTGTGTGTGTGGTGTGTGGTGTGTGGTGTGTGTGTGTGTGTGTGTGTGTGTGTGTGTGTGTGTGTGTGTGTGTGTGTGTGTGTGTGTGTGTGTGTGTGTGTGTTTATTCATTAACGATTAATTGATTGGTTTATTTAAGGTGTGAACATATTCCTCTCCACACTCTCACACTCTCACACACTCTCACACACTCTCTAACTTTACATACTCTCCACTGCATCCCTCTCACACTCGCTTCCCTTCCCTCTTCCTCCTTCACACACTCTTTTCTTTCCTTTCAGCCACTTACACTCTCTCTTCTTTCACACATTCTCCTCCATCCACTGCATTCTTCACACACTCGCTTCACTTCCCTCCAATCCTTCACATATTCTCTTTCTTTCACTCAGTCACTTACACACTCCCTCACACGTTCTCCTCCATCCAGTGCATCCTTCTCACACTCGTTTTCCTTCCCTCTCCATCCTTCACACACGCTCTTCCTTCCCTTCAATCACTCGCACAATCTCTTTCTCTCCCTGCACTGACTCACACAATTTAAAAGTCCTCTTCCATCCTCACATACTCTCGCCCAACCTTCACACAAATTAAAAACACTCCTGCCACCCCGCTCACTCTCTCGCAGCCTGCAAGCACATCACAGCCTCTCTTCTTTCATTTTCACCCTTCAAAACTCCCTCCTTTCTCTCTCACTCATCTCATACTGGTTTCCTTCTCTCCCTTCCATCACTCAAAAATTCACCTCCTCCCATTCCACCTATCTCACGGTGTCTTCCTTCCCTCCCGCAGCCCACAAGATTACTGTCTCTTCTTTCCCTTTCATCCCTCAAAAACTTCCTTGCATCCACCTCACACTCATATCATAGTGTCCTCCGTCCCTCCCGCAGCACACAAGTAAATTGCAGCCTCTCTTCTTTCCTCTCCATTCTTCAAAAACTCCCTTCCTTTCTTCCCCCTTCCATCGATCTCACTGTCTTCCTCCCCTCCCTCAGCCTACAAACATATCACACCCTCTCTTCCTTTCTTTCCATCCCTCAAAACTCCCTCTCTTCCTTCCTTGGTTCTTT
>NC_059275.1:1747338-1757338 GCF_017591435.1 Portunus trituberculatus
AACCATTAAAAAAAAAAACAGTTCAACACACATGTAGCTTCAACTAGAACCTTCTGAATATAGGGAAGGTGCATCGTTAAAATCTTCCAGAATATAGACCTGAGCGTAGTGTACTGGGACGGCCTTGGGTCACCGGAGGGACGGACGGCTCTGAAGCTTGAAATGCACTGCAGTTTTGATAAGGTCTTTTTCTGAAAAGTTTTGGCACGCGGGCGATATGTCCGAAGTTGTTTGCTCGTCGACGGGAAGCCACTTCATCTTGGGTGACTGCCTGGCCACGCCCTCAACCTGGCAAGGAGTAAGGGGAACCAGCAGGGAGGACAGGGAAATGAAGGCAGGGGAAGATAGGGGGTAGTAAAACAAAAGGAAGGTAAAAGTATAGTGAATGGAAGTAGAGAGATAGAGAGAGATGAGAAGAGAGAAGGAGGGGAAGGAGTGGAGTATGGAAGGAAGTATGGTGGAGAGGATGGGGGAGAAATGTAGGAGTGGAGGAGTGAAGAGACAGTGAGGCTTGTAGAAGACAGACGTACGAAACTTAGTGGAAGAGGAAGATGGAAGTATGGCGGATGTAGGAAGAAGAGACAGGAGGAGGAGGAGGAGGAGGAGGAGTAGAAGGATGAGGGAAGGAAAGGAACAATTAAGGTGATTAATGAAGATTACTTTGGTATTTGCCGAGTGTTTTAAGAGGATATTATGTAAAAGACCCCAAGATTACAGGACTGTGTTTGCAAATACTCCTGTAGGTGTGTATACTGACCATCGTTATTACTATCATCATCATGATCATCATCACCATCATCATCATCATCATCATCATCATTGCAGTTACTATCATAGCATCCATCCTTCTCATCGTTACCACCACCATCACCATCCTCTAATTTCACTATATTGCCACCACCACCACCACCACCACCATCGTCATCAGCATCATTATCATCATCATCATCATCATCATCATTGTCGTTATCATCATAGTATCCATCCTTCTCATCATCACCACCGCTATCACCATCCTCTAATTTCACTGTATTGCCACCACTACCACCACCACCACCATCATTGTCATTATTATCATAGCTACCATATTTCTGGTCATTATCACCATCATTACCATTCTCTAATTCCACTACATACCCATAATCCTTCTTTCCATCATCACCATCAATTCATTTCACTACATTACCACCATCTTTCTTCCCATCACCACCACCATCACCACCCTTTATAATCTACCACCATTATAATCACCACCATCATCATCATCATCATCACCACCATCATCACCATTATCACAGCCACAATCTTTCACCACGTCATCACTCCATCATCCTCTAATCAAATAGCCCCCATTCTTTTCATCACCACCACCACCACCACCACCACCACCACCACCACTACCCTTTAACTTTACTACAAGGCAAAAGAATATGATCCCTCCGAACCTTCCCGACTCGTCTCCATCAGCCCCGTCCATTGCAGAAACCTCGCTGCAAAACTTCTTATCTTTACATCACACCAGCCAAGCCCCCGGTTCCCTATACCACCCCACCCCTTCCCCTACAGAGTCCCCTTCCACCATCACTCCCCTCACCCACTCCACTACACCCTACATCCCTAACGGGTCTCCCCCCTTCCCCTCCATCTACACTTCTCCCCCCCATCTCAAGTCCCAGTTTGACTAATGCAACTCTCTCTCTCACTCTCACTCTCTCTCTCTCTCTCTCTCTCTCTCTCTCTCTCTCTCTCTCTCTCTCTCTCTCGCAGGTGGAGTACGATGGACTGACGGGCCCCATTAAGTTCACGGAGGGGAAGAGAACTAACTTTAAGCTCGACATACTCAAGCTAAGGATGGAGCAGCTTTACAAGGTGAGCGTGAGCGTGGCGAGAGCGTGGCAGCAGGGGAGGAATAGAATAAGAGGCAGGAAGGGTGGCACAGGAGGAGAGAGAAGGTTGAAAGGGAGGGAATGGAGGAGGAGAAACGATGCTGGAAGGACAGTAAGAGAAGAGGCGAGGTTGGAAGGTTCTGAGAGGAGAGATGAGGTTGGAATGGAGAAGAGAGAAGCTGAAGGAATAGGAGGAGGAGGAGAGACGATATTGGAGGAACAAGGGATAGGAGAAGAGAGATTGAAATACAGATAAATAAGGTAATAGATTAAAAGATAGAGTAGCAGTAAAGGAAGTATTGAAAGGAAGAGAAGATGGAGAAAAGGATGAAGGAAGAAGAAAGGAAAGAATGAGGAGAGATGGAGGGAAAGATGGAATATAAAGAAAGAAATATGAAGCAAGGAGAATTAAAGAAAAATAAAGGATTTAAGAGATGGAGAAAGAAAAATAGCAAAAAGGATGAGAGAGAGAGAGAGAGAGAGAGAGAGAGAGAGGAATGAAGTGATAGAAAGAGAGAGAGGGGGAAGGACGAAGGAAGGACAAGAAACGAAGGAAAAGAGGGAGAAAAAAAGAGATGGAAGGTGAAGGAAGAGGGTGAAAGGAGAAAGAGGGAAAAGAGCGACGAAGGAGGGAGGGAAGGAGGAAGAGGAGAGGAAAGAGGAAGAGAAGAAAGAGGGAGGAAAGGATGAGGAAGAGAAAGAGGAGGAATAAAGAAGGAAAATGAAGAAAAAGAATCTGGAAGAGGAGAGAAAAGAAGGAACTTAGAGAGAGAGAGAGAGAGAGAGAGAGAGAGAGAGAGAGAGAGAGAGAGAGAGAGAGAGAGAGAGAGAGAGAGAGAGAGAGAGTGATGAAAAGAGAGAAGAGTGAGAGAGGATGGAGAGCAAAGGAGTAGAGGGAGAGGAGGGAGGAAGAGAAGGGAGAGGAGGGAGGAAGAGAGGGAGGGAAGGAGGGTGAGAAGAAAAGTACACCTGAGGAATAATAATTAGTTTGACACACTCCCTCCTCTTCACTTCATATTACCTTCTTTCCTGCCACTAGCCTCGAAGTTCCGCTCGTTCCCGCCAGACTGACACCACCACCCTTGTCACAGAGGCCTTACCTAACCCAGAACACATTTATCTACCTTACTCTGTGTCCTAATACATATATTCCTACTTCTCTATCTCCTCTTTCTATTCTCATCATCGTTCTCTTCCTGTAATCTCTCCTACATGTTTTCCTATTTCTCCATCTCCTATTTTTCTACTTCTTTCATTCCTCTTTCTATTTTTCATCATTCTTCTCTTCCTTCTAATACCTCCTACTTATTTACCTACTTCTCTCACTTTTCTTCCTATTCCTCATCATCTTCTCTTCCTCTAATCACTCCTACATATTTCTCTACTTTTCTATCTCCTCTTCCTATTCCTCATAATTCTTCTTTTCCTCTAATCCCTCCTACATATTTTCCCTATTTCTCTATCTTCTCTTCCTATTCCTCATCATCCTTCTCTTCCTTCTAATTCCTCCTACTTATTTTCCTACTTCTCTCACTTTTCTTCTTATTCCTCATCATTCTTCTCTTCCTCTCATTCCTTCCTTTCTTCAACGTCTCTTTGTCTTCGTTCCATTAACTTTCTTCCATTGTCGTTGAGTGAAGTATTGTAATCGACATCTGTTACAACTCGTGTTCATTTGTAATCCTTTGTAATTATTTCCTCCTCCTCCTCCTCCTCCTCCTCCTCCTCCTCCTCCTCCTCCTCCTCCTCCTCCTCCTCCTCCTCCTCCTCCTCCTCCTCCGTCTCTATCTTTCTATCCTCTTCCTAGTGTAATCAAGGACCTTCACATCTTTTACTATTTGTATCCATTTGTAATTCTATGTACTCTCTCTGTCTCTCTCTGTCTCTCTCTGTGTCTCTCTGTGTGTGTCTCTGTGTGTGTCTCTGTGTGTGTCTCTGTGTCTCTCTCTCTCTCTCTCTCTCTCTCTCTCTCTCTCTCTCTCTCTCTCTCTCTCTCTCTCTCTCTCTCTCTTTTTCTTCTCTTTTTTTTTTCTTCTCTCTCTTCTCTCTCTCTCTCTCTCTCTCTCTCTCTCTCTCTCTCTCTCTCTCTCTCTCTCTCTCTCTCTCTCTCTCTCTCTCTCTCTCTCTCTCTCTCTCTCTCTCTCTCTCTCTCTCTCTCTCTCTCTCTCTCTCTCTCTCTCTCTCTCTCTCTCTCTCTCTCTCTCTCTCTCTCTCTCTCTCTCTCTCTCTCTCTCTCACTAAGGAGAATAAGTTCCCAGACAGCCATGCAAGGATCGGAAGGTAGCATTTGCTGTTTGGTTAGTACGTGTAAGTCTTCCCTAACTCTCCTATTCTTACCCTTCCTCCTCCTCTAGACAGAATAAGTTCCCCCAAACATCCATGCAAGGCCCCTCTCTACCATCACTCTTTGGTTAACGTGTGTACTTCAACCCAATTTCTCTTCCTTCTCTTTCTCATTTACTTCCTCTTCCTCTTTTTCTTGTATGTTTTTTTTTTTTCTTGTCCATTTAATTCATTCCCAAACATTCAGTATTTTTGGTAACATTCAGTGCTTTTTTTTTTTGTGGTGTGTGTGTGTGTGTGTGTGTGTGTGTGTGTGTGTGTGTGTGTGTGTGTGTGTGTGTGTGTGTGTGTGTGTGTGTGTGTGTGCAGTTCACCTCCAGCTGCTGTTCCTGTTTCTCCTCCTCCTCTTCCTCCTCTTCCTCTCTCCTCCTCCTCCTCCTCTTCCTCTTCCTCTTCCTCTTCCTCCTCCTCCCCTTCCTGTTCCTCCACTTCCTCCTCTTCCTCCTCCTCCTCCTCCTCTTATCCTATCTTTTCTTCACCATTCAAAGTTCCAAAAGAGTCTGTAATTGATAATATTTACGGTTTACTTATTTGTATTTCAATGTAACTAACCTCCACCACCTCCTCCTCCTCCTCCTCCTCCTCCTCCTCCTTCTTCTTCTTCTGGCGCAGGTCGGGGAGTGGACACCGGACGAGAAGATCAACATAACAGACCGTCAGGCGTTCTTTGAGGGCGGCAAGCCAAACATCACACTCAAGATCATCACTATTGAGGTTAGTTGTCTCTCTATCACTGTTTCTCATCCCTCCCTTCGCTTCCTTACTCCCCCTTTATCCTTCCTCATCATTACTTTACTCTTCTTCATTATTCCTTACTTTTCCTCGCTCTTCCTTATCATTTTATTTTATTTTTCATTTTTCCTCTTTCTCTAAACTTTTTTACTCTTCTTCCTCCTTCATCCTTGCCTTATTTTTCCTTACCCTTCCTCCTCTTTCTCATTTCTGCTTTTCCTTATTCTTTTTATTCTTTTCTTACTATTTTTTCTACTTTTCTTCACTATTTCTTCTTCGTTCTCCTTGATGCTTTCCTTCCCTTCCTTGCTTTATTCTTCCTTACCCTTCCTCCTCCTCCTCTCTACTTTTCCTTACTCTTTTTTTTCTTTCCTTACTATTTTTCTACTTTTCTTCATCCTTTCCTACTCTTCCCTAACTTTCTTTACTCTTCCTTACCCCTCCTCATCCTTTCCTAGCCTTACTTTACTCTTCCTGATCTTTCCTTACTAAATTTTTACCTTTATTATTTCATTACTTATTTCATCCTTCCTCGCCCTTCCTTTCTCTTCCTCACCCTTTCTCATCCTTTCCTAGCCTTCCTTACCCTTAGTCATCGTTTCCTACTCTTTCCTACCACTCTTTCCCCTTCCTTATTCTTCCTCTCCTTTTCATTCACCCCCCTCACTCTTCTTTACCCTTCCTTCCTACTTTACCCTTCCTCACTCTTAGTATTACTCACTCTTCCTTACCTGTCCTTACTATTTCTCTAACCCTTCACTTTTTCTCACTTTTCCATACTCTCCCTCACTCTTCTTTATTCTTCTCTTCCTTATTTAACCTTCCTCACTCTCCTTACCTTTCCTTACTATTTCTCTAACTCTTCTTCACTTTTCATACTCTCCCTCACTCTTCATCACCTCTCCCTTCCTTACTTTACCTTTCCTCACTCTCCCTTACCTTTTCTTACTATTTTTCTAAGTCTTCATCTTTTCTCACCCTTCTTTACCTTCACTAATCAATGAGTTTCTTATTATTTACTCTCTCAAGGCAGCAAGATTAATGTTCCACTATTTCGTCATTATTATTATTATTTTTCACCTTCATTTCAATATCAGTTTTCCATTGCCTGTAATTACACGAAGGAAGTAATTAATAACAAACTTTAATTTCATCAACTGACCTTGTAATTAACTGGTCTCGAGATTAAAAATTATGCGAAGCTTCTTCATATATTGACTCTTTTTATTCCTCTTTCTATCCTCGAGAATTCCTCCACGTCTTTCCATGCCAAGATTTCCTTCGTATTTCCTTCAAATTTCCTTCAATAGTTTCTCAATCTCGAAGACGGAATCCGGCAGAAGCGTCGTGATGTACAGTGTGTCTACAGTGATGTTGCCTACACACCGAAACAATAACGGCAGCCTTCGTGTGTAACTGGCGTGTTGTGGGAGGGCAGTATATCGAGATGTGGGACGGTGGCCTTAGCGAACTCGTGGGTCGTCATATGCTGGGCGTGTGACTGCATAAAGTGGCGAAGTATTGGAGGGATTGATAGACTAACAACAGAATGACTGACTGATTGACTGAATTAACAAATTAATGAATGACTGGAATGAATGACTGGGTGACTGACTTGACTGAAGGAATGGATGAATGAATAGATGAATGGCTGGCTGACTGGCTAAAATGGACCGACTAATTCGTTGATTGATTAACTGGCTGGCTGGCTGGCTGGCTGACTGACTGACTGACTGACTGACTGACTGATGGAATAATAGACTTATCAATCAATCAGCATTTTTGTTGGGAAGAGCCATGACAAGCTCATGAAAACTTGTACAACTAGTTAACTAATGCCTGAGAAACAGATGAAAGAACAGATAAACAGACAAACGCGCAAAAAATTAATAGACAAATTGACAAACAGACACATACAACAAGACCCAAACACGATAACAATCAAACGCAAGAGATGAAACAAGACAACACAGAAAAGGATAAGAGGGAACAATAGTGAGACAGTAAGAGGAGCCATGAGACACTTATTAATACAAAACACAAATCACATAACGATCAAACAGACGAAACAAGACAACACAGAACTGGAAAGGGAGAAGGAAAAGGATAAGAGAGAAGAGGAGTGAGGCAGCAAGAAGGGCCATGAGAATCCAAACTACATAACAATAAAAGATAACACCATATGAAAACAAGACAACAGGATAAGAAAACAGAAAAGGATAGGACAGGATGAGACTTAATCAGCAAAAAATGATCGAGACAAATACAACAAAACAAAAAACAACACAGAACACAACAGGGAGATAGAAAAAGCCTAAGAGAGGACAGGAGAGAGGCAACAAGAAGAGCCAGTGTCAGGAGGAAGGGGGCTGGTGGAGGGATGAAGGTGGAGTCCTGGGCTGGAAGAAGAGGCGGAGTGTCTGGCAGTGTACTGAAGGTGTGTGTGATGAAATGACTCGGCGGCTGGTCTCGGGGACTCGGGGCGGCGCGAGAATGGGTCACACGCGCCAAGAATTCTCATTAAGTCCCCGACCAGGGTGTCTTAGAGCTTTAGGGCAGGAGGAGGAAGAGGAGGAGGAGGAGGAGGAGGAGGAGGAGGAGGAGGAGAGGACATGGAAGACTCAGTGACGCCAGATGTTTGGGAGCACGGAAGAGGTCATTGCAATCAGCACAGGTCAGGTCAGGTGTACAAAAGGTTAGACACACACACACACACACACACACACACACACACACACACACACACACACACACATACACACACCTCGCCCGATAGCTCAGTGGTTAGAGCGCTGGCTTCACAGGCCAGAGGACCGGGGTTCGATTCCCCGGCCGGGTGGAGATATTTGGGTGTGTCTCCTTTCACGTGTAGCCCCTGTTCACCTAGCAGCGAGTAGGTACAGGATGTAAATCGAGGAGTTGTGACCTTGTTGTCCCGGTGTGTGGTGTGTGCCTGGTCTCAGGCCTATCCGAAGATCGGAAATAATGAGCTCTGAGCTCGTTCCGTAGGGTAACGTCTGGCTGTCTCGTCAGAGACTGCAGCAGATCAAACAGTGAAACACACACACACACACACACACACACACACACACACACACACACACACACACACACACAATATAAAAAGAAAGGAAAGGTAAAAAAGAAAGCAGCAGGCAAAGTTGAGCACAATTAATGTTTGTTTGTCGCAAAGTTAAGATGGCACTGGTCGTATTTAATCTACAGGAATTAATCTTGCGCAGTTTTACCTCCGCGTCCCCAAGAAGTTTATTTTAATTACCTCCATTACAATGACCGCCGAAAAAATACTTAACAACTTCCCTTACCTTCACTCCGATTCGGCAACAAATGAAGGCAACAAAGACTACAAACGCCATTTACTTTCACTGCGACACACGAACCTGGTCTGGAATTTACTTCACACTTCTCACTTTTAAACCTCTTCTCCCCTCCTGACCGCACTGAGCTGGACAGATACATACACACACACACACACACACACACACACACACACACACACACACACACACACACACACACACACACACACACACACTTCAGTTTTATTCTCTGATTTGCCGGCAGTTTCACATGAAATAACAGCTAATATTTCGTCTGAATCTTCCAATTACTTGATGGAAAATCGAACAACAAATACCCTCTTCATATCTTCCAGTTTCCCACATTTCCTTTGTTCAGCGTCTTTCCTTTCATCTAAAATCTAAAAGCTAAAATAATTCATAAAATCTGATACATGACGTCTATATCTTCCAGTGTTCATGTAAGGAAAAGTCGTTGCCATCGTGTGGACTCAAGTTAGCATTATCATTTCTGTCACTAATCGTGTTTCTCTAACGCTCTGAAGCAGGAAATCAGAACATTAGAGAAGTGGTACAGTGGAACCATGCGTGCTTTGGGGTCCGAGGGATCTCCAAGCGCACGGGTTCGAATCCTGTCCACGGTCCGAGTGTAAGTTGGGCTTTCTCACTCGGGGCAACGGTTTCCTAGCGGGTGGGCTTTGAGATAGAAAGTACCCCAAAAAGTATCCCCTTTAGCCCATAAATTCCCGTGAAAAGCCCACATGGTATGGTATGGTATAAATAAATAAAGTGTTGTAGCTTCTCCCTGTGTCGTTTCTAAATCAAATCCTAGAAATTAAAGCAAGAACAGACAATTCGGTTTTCATATATACAAGTGTAGTTGTTATTTGATGTTTTCACTTGTGCCGCGTTCAGACAAAGTGAGCAGAGAAAGAAAAAAATAGATAAATAAAACAGTTTCGTTCTATCTTTAATCCTAGAGACAACTGTGGAAAAGACTGTGGAGAGACAAAGGTAGGAATGTGAATAATAAAGCACCTGTTTGTGAAAAGACTGTGGAGGGACAAAGGTCGGTATGCAAAAAATAAAACACCTATTTCTTTCTTTTCTCTCTTCGCTGAAAAGAAATATACAAAACTAGGAATAACAAAGACATGAAAGATAGGTTCCTGCTTCCTCTGATCACTGCAAAACACTCATACCCACGAAAAACTATAGGAAAGATCCTTCTCAACTCTCTTCACTGGAAAAAAGAAATTATAACTATAAAACCCAAGAAAAAAACATGAAAAGAAAGCGAAAAAGAAAAGAAAAGGAGAAAGACATTAAGATTATCACACCTCAAACAGCCTGACACATTCTCCTCCCCTCCCCTCCACTCCCATCTCCCACCCTCTCCACACACACACACACACACACACACAGAATAGCAACCGCGCCTTCCTTCACTGCGATACCCGAAAGTGGCAGTAAATTCAGCAAGGCATTGAGCACACTTGAGGATAATAGAGGTACTACGTTCATTGCAGCCCAACACTCCAATGCTACACGCTCGTCTGTTGTTGTTATCCCCACACAAGCCTCCCTCCAGCACTCCAGCTCTCCGCGGCCCCAGATAATGCCCGTGTTCTCTTTGTATGTAATGCTGCACGTCCTAGAACCGTCACTTGCTTGCTGCTCCGAACTCCAAACGCGGTGACCCAGGACTAGGACTATTGC
>NC_059275.1:1759838-1792338 GCF_017591435.1 Portunus trituberculatus
GACTGACTGACTGACTGACTGACTGACGGACGGGTGGACAGACAGACAGACAGACAGACAGACAGACAGACAGACAGACAGACAGAGAGAGAGAGAGAGAGAGAGAGAGAGAGAGAGAGCACCCATGACACTATCCCTCAGGCTAACATAAGAAACACGCCATTATAAACTCAGAGAAGTAGAAATACATTAAAAAATAACATCCTCTGTGACACGCAGAGACAAAAAAAAAAGAAAACGAAGAATAAGGAAAGTGAAAGTAAGAAAATACTAAGAAAAACCACGAGAAAAACGGAAATCCAAGAAAAAAAACTGGGAAAAATGACAACTTATACGAACAGACAAAATTCTTCATCGCCTTCTGCGGGAGAGACACGAGTATTTTGCATAGAACACCAGTAATGTGTATAGAAAACCCCTTCCTTCCGCACCTTCTGCAGGAGAAACACTATTTTGACGATCCCTTCGTGAAAAGACCCATAGTATATATATATATATATATATATATATATATATATATATATATATATATATATATATATATATATATATATATATATATATATATATATATATATATATATATATATATATATATATATATATATATATATATATATATATATATATATATATATATATATATATATATATATATATATATATATATATATATATATATATATATATATATATATATATATATATATATATATATATATATAAAAGAACTCTCCCTTCAACGCCTTCTGCAGGATAAATGCCTTCAGTGGGAAAAAAGAGATCACCAGTAGCAAGCACAGAGTTTCCTCCCTCCGACACCTTCAGCAGTAAAAAATCACCAATAACACGTATAAAGTTTCCTTCGATACATTTAGCAGGAAAATATCACCCATAGCACCTTCAGGAAAAAATCACCCATAGCACCTTCAGGAGGAAAAAATCACCAATAGCACCTTCAGGAGGAAAAAATCACCAATATCACATCAAGAACCTTCTTTTTGACGCCTTCACCAGGAAAAAATCACCATTACCCCATATAAAGTTTCCTTCGACACCTTCAGCAGTAAAAATTCAACAGTAACACATATTTAAGACCCTTCCTCTCGACGCCTTCTGCAGGATAAATCACCATAAAGTTTCCTTCAGCGCCCTTAGCAAGAAAAAAAAATCACCAATACCACATATTTAAGACCCTTCCTCTCGACGCCTTCTGCAGGATAGATCACCAATAGCACATGTAAAAGACCTCCTCCTTCGGCAACTTCTACAGGAAAAAAAAATTCATCATGGCACGTATAAGAAAAAACCCTCATTTTAACACCTCCTTCACCGGAAAAAAAATCGTCATTAGCCCCTATGAAACACCCCTTCCTTCGGCGCCTTCTGCGGGAAAATCCCACCAGCATCACATCGACACCTCCAGCAGGATAAATCACCAATAGCACATATAAAAAAATCCCTCCTTCGATGCCTTCTGCAGGAGAAATAAAATCACCAGTAGCTCGTGTAAGAAAACCCTCATTTTGGTGCCTTTAATGGAAAAAAAATCATTAATAGCACATATAAAAGAGCCCTTCCTTCGGCGCCTTCTGCAGGAGAAACCATACGTGATGGTACACCCGTCCAAGAACATAACGGGGAACGCTCGCTTCTACGGGTTCTGCATTGACCTGCTGGACCACGTGGCGGGCATGGTGGGGTTCAACTACGAGGTGGAACTTGAATTTGACGGGCGGTACGGGAACTACAACCAGACGACGGGGGAGTGGGACGGCATGGTGCGCCACGTCATGGCGAAGGTACTGATGCCGAGGCCCTGACGGTGACGTGAGGCTGTGCTAGTAATGCGGGGGAGTAGCCTTCATTGTAGCTAACGGGTGTATCTTTAGAGCCTTTGTTGCTGTGGTGTTGCTGTGGTATTGCTATCATTAACCCCTTCAGTACTGGGACATATGTTTACCTTGAGATTTGTGTACGATTAGATCATTTCATTTACATTAGCATGGGTCTATGGAGGTCAGAAGATTAATGGCCACAGTCTTCACTAATTTGATCCCCAACATGAGTTTCCGAAGCTGTATAAAATCACCAAATATTAACCAGAATGGACATGGAAACGCGTCACAGTACTGAAGGGGTTAAGTCCATTTCACTCTTTTGAAGAAATAGTTTTGGTGGCGACTTGTGGTTCTGACGGTGTTGGGTAGTGTTGATTTTTCTAATAGGTGTTGGAAGTACTAATAGCGGTCTTGCTTCGGTGGTGCTGCTATCATTAGGTCCCTTTTATTGCTTCGAAGGTGTAGCTTTGATGGCGACACCTTGCTCTGACAGCCACGGAGTAGAGTGTTGTGTTGACTGTACTTTGTCTTGTTTTCTTAGTTAGATTTTGCTGCCTCGAAGTTGAAGTCTTGACGGTAGCGATGGTGGTGATGAGGTGGTAGTGGTGATAGTGACGAGCGAGTAGATGTGACAGCTGATGGTGTTGCGAAGCGTGTACAAAGCTGGATGTATTCAAGGCTCTAATTATTGCGGTGGTGTTGTTATTAGTTCGATTATGATTCTTCCAGGGTAGGTTCTGATAGTGGTGACGGTGGTGATGGTGGTGGTGACTGGAGTATGTATCGCAGACAGCTTGTATTGCAGGAATTAGTAAATAGAAGTCATTAAGGTTGTTTTGTGATATTTCTATTATTATTTAGCCATTCTTACTTTTGACGGTGGTGGTGGTGGTGGTGGTGGTGGTGGTGGTGGTGGTGGTGGCACTGGTGGTGGATTATGTAGTACCATTGAAAGTATACATGGGTGAGTGTTGCGTGGTGCATAAAACAAGGAGACTGTAAGGGTGTTCCAGCAACTGTATCACTATTAGCAGTTCATTTTTATATGCATAGTTTTGATGGTCGTGGTGGTAGCGCTGGAAGTTATGATGGAAGTCGTAGTTGAAAAAGATGTGGAAATGGAGTGTGTCTTTCTGTTTGAGTACGAGGCGGGGACAGCAGAGCGGCAGCTGATGAAGACTGTGCAACGGAGAAAATTGTAGGTATCGTGTGAGGAGAGTTTGAACTTTTGATTGCTTTGGTTTCCCCTCAGTCATATAAAAGTGTTGTGTTGCAAAGTCTAGACTGCGATTTTGAAACATATCATTAAATGATCGACTAGTTTCAGATCTTGTAGATAAATCTTTTTTCTTTTGAGGAGCGTTTTGACTCTACCTGCTATGGCTTGACCTCATCCCTATCACAGTAGTGTTTTGCAAGTCTTAAGTGCCGCGTTGAAACACATCAGTAATAATAGTTTTTGCAACGTTTCCAGATATTTTACTAATATAGTGGGTAGGTTAAATAATCTTGGATCACTCCGATAAATCAACAGGTGTCAGACTGCAGCCATTCAGTACTTAGAAATTTAATTAGAGATGGTGTGGTTCGCCTTGCCCTCCTCAATTCTGCTGTCGGAGTATGCTCTTAACCTGCACTGAAGGCTGGCTTTTAGTTGAGAGGCTGCAGACCGTAGTGGTTCCATCGCCCCTGTTGACATTCCTGGCTCGTGCTGCCTGAGAGTAAGAGGCGCTGCGGTGTGTAATCTGCAGGCGTTAAACATACAGGTCCGTGGCGCGTGTTGGTAGTCGAGTCTGGTATTGAGTGAGCCAGCCTGGAGCGCCGCGGGCCTCGTCAGGTGTCAGGTAGGCAAGAAGCTTTTCGTTTATTTTTTCCAGACGTCCAAAGTGCCTCATCTTGTTTCCTTCCGCCGGAGTCCCGCCAGACGTGTGCCGCCGAGTCCCACGCCACTTTTCCGAGCGCTTCCCACCCTTTCCCCCCCTCCTCTCCCTCAGCTGGGGAAGAGAGCGTGAGAGATTTTCTCCCCTTCTGAGGAGTGGATTGCTCAGTAAATCCTCCTTTCCTCCCTCCACTTTGCCTGTAGACCACCGATGCTCTCCCACCCACTCAGGAACACACAAAGTTTCCACGCCTCCCTATCATCCGTCTCGTGAGCTCCCGTCTCGCCCAGGGATGGAAGGTCCGCGTGTCTTGCTTGTAGTGTGTGTTTAGATCTGCCAGGCACTCACACGCTTCCACTCTTTTGTGTCTGGTTATAATAGCTGCGAGCGCACTGCACGTGTGTGGAAATTACTGAACATGTCGGCAAGATGAGAAACACTGGACACAAAGCCTAGCAAAAACAAGACCTTTTAATCAACTGGAGAGGAATATGAAGAGAAAAAAGTATCAAACTCGGATAAAAACCCAATAAATAATTTCGTGGACCAAAATTATTGTACAAAAATGAGAACAGACACTATTACTGTGACAACAATATTTTGACAACGTCCGAATAAGTTTATTAGATTTTGATTCAAGAAAGTCTCTGAGTGGAATCATGAGGCGGCGTGAGAGGGAGCGACTCTCGCCCACCAGACTGAGGCCCGACACCAGCAGGGACCCAAACGTGCGGCAACCGCCACGTGTCCCGCCCTGTGTGTGCTGCCTCCACTCCCAGCAGGATCAGGAAGTGTCACTCCCCTCCCCCACGCCTCCCGCCCCAGCCTCGCCTGCACCAGTCCTCGCGCTGCCAAAACACGCCTCACCTCACGGAAAAGTCTCCTTGGCAGCTTCAACTCTCACTTAATATCCTGGAGGCCGCCAGAGCATCACTGAAGGAGTCGCCGCTGGAAAAGATTTTATCTCTTCACGCGTTTTCCAATTCGTCAGCTTCCGACCGTGTCACTTTTCGGCTACGTGAAGACACTCCCGCCGGCCGCCGCGCCTCAGCTGCTCCCGCGAGTGGCGGCGTGAGTTTTATCACTCGGGCATTGCAGCACAGCTCCTTAGCACCTTGATAGCTTCCTGGTGATGAGTTGCGAGCGTCCTTCTCAAAGCTAATCTTACCCGCTTGAAACCTTGTTAACATTTGATTCATTACTGCTTGACCTGTGTAAGTAATTTATTTTCTCTTCTTCCTGTTCCTCCATGTTTTTCTTCTTCTATTGTCATTTTAATTCTCCATCGTATTTTCACGCATTGATTCTCATTATCCAGTATTGTTTGTTTTTTCTTCATAGGAGACACACACAGCAGGTTTCTTCTCCCTTTAGTGAGTTTCATCTCTGTCTTCGGTCTTCCTTCCATCTGAGAAAAAAAAATCTCCATCGTCACGTTGCTAATTGACGCTTACCACACAAGCATTCCCTGTATTCCTTCACTTTCATAGTCCTCGCCTACCCACACATTCACTAGCATCAAGAAACCTCTCCTCACCTTCCCGTCACTCTCACCTGTATACAAACCCTTCACCACCACCACTTCACTCTGCTTTATCTATATGCACACCAGCACCACCATTCTGCTTCCAGTCACCCTCACCTGTATACAAACCTTTCACCACCACCACCGCTCCCTGCTTCCCCCTCACTGTGGCCTTCGCTAACCTGTAGGAGACGCCCTTCGTGATGCTTAAAAAAGAGAAGAACCTGACGGGGAATGATCGGTTTAGCGGCTTCTGCGTGGACATGCTGGAGTACGTGTCCCGCATGGCCGGCTTCAACTACATCATCGAAATGTCTGGCGGGGGAGTGTACGGCATGATCGACACCGAGACGGGCGAGTGGAATGGCCTGGTCAGGGAGCTCAAGGACAAGGTGGGTCGTATAAAGGGCGAGTGTGGAGTGGTGAAGCGAAGACTATCAAAGGAACAAGTCAGAAATATAAATGTTTACACAGGAAACTAGACAAATAGTTAGGTTAAAAAGAGAAACTACCTCTTTTCCTTGTTAGTTGTAGGAACTATACAGAACTCTTATACAGCAAACGAGACAGTTAATCAGGTCAAAAACACAAACCATAGTTTTCATTATCGAAACATGTCAAAACTCACATGATTGTTTATATACTAAACTAGACAAATAATCAGATTAAAAAACAGACAAATTACTTATATTTTTTGTTAGTGTAATCTTCCCCATTTTTCTTGTCCTTCACTAATGCAGATACATAAAGAGGATGAGTGGAGCAAACTTAGGAAGAACGAAGTAAATGCACAGACATTGATTAGTCTGAGGAGGAGGTTAGATAAATTTACGTTTGATGATAAGAGATGGTAAGGTTTCAAGCTGCCAAGTGGCCGTCTGCAGTCTCATTTCCTTAGGTTTTTATGTTCTTGTCAGTGAGAGCTGGAGAGTTTCAAGATTAGGCTGAAAAATTGAATCAGAAGTATCAGCAAGTTAAGTGACAAGTGGAAGGAGAAATTTAAGACAAAGAGTCACTGAGAAGCTACATGATGCTAAGGACAAGACGAGGCGGTGAGTCAGCGAATTGAGCGACTGGTCAGATGTTAGTCAGTCAAAACATGGAAAGGTAAGCTAAATGTAAGTCAGTCACACGCGAGATGTTAAGTCAAAGATTAGTTAAGTCAGTCACACACAGGGAAAGGTAAGTCAGAGATAAATTTCACATATTCTAACGTTGTTAAATTGACACACACACACACACACACACACACACACACACACACACACAGATATAGAAATAGATGGTTTATTTGGATACAAACGCACAACATACAATACAAATACTATTGAAACTAATGAAAAAAACAACACGATAGAAAATAAAAGACAATTAACCGCAGTCCACAGGAAAACAATACTGGAACTAGCAACAAAGTACAAGTAATTCCAACACACACACACACACACACACACACAGACCATCCCACCGACCCACACTCCTTACACTCCCATCACTGATCGCTCCCTCGCCCCTCTCCCCCTAACAGAAAGCTGATCTGGCAGTGGGATCCATGACCATCAACTACGCGAGAGAGAGTGTCATTGACTTCACCAAGCCCTTCATGAACCTGGGCATCTCGATCCTGTTTAAGGTGAGACAGAAGGGATGCTGGTAAAGAAAGAGGGAGAAGGGAACGGGTGAGGATAGCTAGTGAATGCATGTTTTATATAAGGAATGCCTCGTGTCTCCCTGATGTCTTCTTGCAGGTTTCTTTTATGTCCTTTAATTGTGAGGAGTTGAAGGGAGAGCATAGACGGAGATAGTAATATGCATGTTTTATAAAGGACTGCCACGTGTTGGTCTGATCGCTTCTCATAAGGAAGCAGAGGGTGCGTGTGACGATGAAAGGCAAAAGAAGAGAGAAAGAAGAGGAAAGGAATGGTAAGGAAGGAACAAAAGCAGGAATAACGACAGGTTGGGAAAGATAGAAAAAGGATTGTATGAAAGAAAGGGTAAAGAATAGAAAGGAAAACAGTGAGGAAGAAGGGAAGAAGTAATGAAGTAACGGAAGGACAGTGGAAAGAAACTACAATAAAGAAGGGAAAGAGAAGGAAAGGAAAGGGATAATGTGAGGAAAAACAATAACGTATGAAGGAAGAATAAAACGGACAAGAAAGGAAGGAAAAGGGGAGGAAGAAAGAACGCGAGAATTGACAAGACGGAAGGATGGAAGGAAGAGAGAGAAGAGAGAAGAGAGAGAAGAGAGAGAGAGAGAGAGAGAGAGAGAGAGAGAGAGAGAGAGAGAGAGAGAGAGAGAGAGAGAGAGAGAGAGAGAGAGAGAGAGAGAGAGAGAGAGAGAGAGAGAGAGAGAGAGAGAGAGAGAGAGAGAGAGAGAGAGAGAGAGAGAGATAGGAAGAAGCAGAAAAGATTCAAACAAAAAATATGAGAACAAGAGAAATCTGAAACGGACGAAAAAACGGAGGGAAGGAAAAAAAAAACGGAATAGAAAAAGAATAAGAGATAGAGCAGGATAAACATGGAACAGGGAGAAAATGAAAGGTTCGATATAGAAACAAGGAAAAAATTAAATAAACCATAACAAAATAAATAAATAAAAATAACTGGAAATGAATGATAAAATAAAAACAATAATGTAAATAAAACAATTAATTAACAGAGAGAGAGAGAGAGAGAGAGAGAGAGAGAGAGAGAGAGAGAGAGAGAGAGAGAGAGAGAGAGAGAGAGAGAGAGAGAGAGAGAGAGAGAGAGAGAGAGAGACACGCTAGTTCGATATTCTAATTATTTTTTATTAGGCCGAGCAGTGACTGGGCCTACTCTCAAATTTATTAGGGGAAATAAGTCCGCGGCCAGCCATACATCACGTGGCCAAGGTGAGGGGAAAAAAGAGGAAAAAAAGGACATCTCCGTTTATCTAATACCAAGAAATCATCAAAATATTGGAGAAAATGTAAAAAATTGTTAATAGGACACGTGTCTCTCTCTCTCTCTCTCTCTCTCTCTCTCTCTCTCTCTCTCTCTCGTACCTGGAAATCAGCAAATTGAACGGAAACGTAAAGAAAATATATAAATAAACAGTCTCTCTCTCTCTCTCTCTCTCTCTCTCTCTCTCTCTCTATATAAATAAACAGTCTCTCTCTCTCTCTCTCTCTCTCTCTCTCTCTCTCTCTCTCTCTCTCTCTCTCTCTCTCTCTCTCTCTCTCTCTCTCATGCATCGACAAATAGACAAATACTAACCAAAAATATTAACTAAATGCACAATCTCTCTCTCTCTCTCTCTCTCTCTCTCTCTCTCTCTCTCTCTCTCTCTCTCTCTCTCTCTCTCTCTCTCTCTCTCTCTCAAGGTCCATAGTGAAGTCGAAGCACCACTCAGGGAAATGTCTCCAGAAATGTATAATATGAAAATGGTTTCCAGCAGAGTTCGTCCATGGCGGGACCTCAGTCAGATTATGGGAGGGAGGGGGAGGAAGGAGGAAGGAGGAAGGAGGGAGGGAGGGAGGGAAGGAGTGAGGAGTGAGTGAGAGGAGGAGAGAGAGAGAGGAGGAGGGAGGGAGGTATGGAAGGGGGAGAGAGAGAGAGAGAGAGAGAGGGAAAAGAGGGAGGGAGAATCTTGAAGTTGTTTGAGAGGGAGGGAGTAAGTGAGTGAGTGAGTGAGTGAGTGAGTGAGTGAGTGAGTGGGAGGGAGTGAGTGAGTGAGAAGGAGGGAGGAACGGAGGGAGTGGTATGGAAGGGAGGGAAGAAGGGAGAGAGAAAAGATGGTAGGGAGGGAAAAAGAGGGAGGGAGAATCTTGAGGTTGGTTGAGTGAGTAAGTGAGTGAGTGAGTAAGTGAGAGAGTGAGTGAGTGAGTGAGTGAGTATTGAGGACAGTTTTTTTCCTTTTTGATGGGGAGGAGAGAGAGAGAGAGAGAGAGAGAGAGAGAGAGAGAGAGAGAGAGAGAGAGAGAGAGAGAGAGAGAGAGAGAGAGAGAGAGAGAGAGAGAGAGAGAGAGAGAGAGATTTGAAGAAGGGAGGTAGATTTTGCAAGAGGAGGAAAGAGGAAGGGGAAAAGGGAAGAGAGGAGGGAGAGGGTGAAGTATGGTGGTGAGGAGAGAAAGATGGAAGAGATGAATGGAAGAATGGAAGGAGGGGAGAAGGAAGGAAGGAAGAAAGAAAACCGAGAATAAAAAAGTTTGATGGACAGGAGAAATATGAAGGAAAGAAAAAGAAAACAGACGGTTATATATGATGGGAGAGAGAGAGAGAGAGAGAGAGAGAGAGAGAGAGAGAGAGAGAGAGAGAGAGAGAGAGAGAGAGAGAGAGAGAGAGAGAGAGAGAGAGAGAGAGAGAGAGAGAGAGAGAGAGAGAATATGAGTGGACTTTTAAAGATAGCATGTATGTACGAATATGTCTGTCTGTATGTATGTATGTACGAAATATATATATACATTTGTAATCATCAACTGAGCTAAAACAAAGTAAAAAAATAAAAGAATGAACTACTAATATCAAAACCACCATTGATATACTTTACTTACAAATAACAATTAAGTAACTATATACAGAGCAACACAGGGTTACAAAGTTTCAATTTCCATCATAACTTGCATTCTTCTTCACCCTGGTTTTCCTTACAGGTGTCCATAATAATCAGATTTTATTCCCACTTTTCTATCTTTTTTCTTTTCACTAACTTTAACGCATGCAAAATTACTGATTCTTTTATTCTATCTGGCGTTCAGGTGGCAGACGCGAGATTTGACATGTTGAAGTGAATGTTGTATATCATTTCATAATTTTGCCTCCTTACTCCTCCTAGCTAATGTTCCTGGTATAATGCCTTTGTTTAGTGTTCACGTGACAGATTTGTAGGATTTACGGTGCTCGGCCGGAAAAAAAATAAAATGTCACGCGCAGCTCACATTCCATCAGTACTAAATTTCATCAACATGGTCACGTGTTCATCATCATCGGCATGCCATCAGCCACCAACCCTCACTTCCTCATGCCATCAGACTAACGTTATGGAAACAATGACAGGTCACCATCATTATTGTCATCATCATCATTGTGTTACATATGAAAACATTTATGTATTTAATTGCTTTATAATGTAGCAACTGAACACTATTACAATCTTCATCACCATCGTATCCAGTGTTTCCTAATGCGGTTCAGTTCCAGCCTTTCACTAGCACACTCTTCCCTCCACCCGCCCCAGTAGTAGCAGCAGCAGCAGCAGCAGCAGTCTATCCCGGGCTGGCTGCAGTACCCTTCCTGTTGACGCGTGAACGATGCCCGACGTACGCGGCACCGACTAATATTGACTCGGAGAATTCCATTAAGCTAAGCTAACAGGCGGAGGCTGCTAACCCGCGGCGAGGCAGCGAGGCGAGGCACCACGCCGCCGCCTGCCATGCCGCGAGAAGGAGAGAGGGGCGGGGAGGGACCGGGGAATGAAAAAAGAGAAATCCGAAAGTGTGAAGCTCTATAGGCATGTCGACAGCAGGGGAAAATGTTTAGGTGTCTAAGTGAGGGAGGTTCCTGAGCAGCGGCAGGTGCTGAGCGGCAGGCGGCGGCGAGGCATGGCGTCGTTGCAGTAGAAGGCGCTGCTCCTCACTGGTCTCTTAATTCAGTTATTGCATGCCCCGTGTGTCCCTCCCCCCCACCAAGGCAGTGAGTGACAGGTAAAGAGCGAGGTAGTAGAGTGAGGGTTTCGCCTCCTATTCCCGCCCGCCTGGCTGCCCCTCACGCCCCTCTCTGCCCATCGTGACTCAGATCCCCTCGAGCCAGCCCACCAGACTCTTCTCCTTCATGAACCCGCTGGCGGTGGAGATCTGGCTGTACGTGATGGCCGCCTACGTACTGGTGTCCTTCACTATGTTCGTGATGGCCAGGTTCTCTCCCTACGAGTGGAACAACCCGCATCCCTGCAACCTGGAGAGCGACGTGGTGGAAAACCAGTTCAGCGTCAGCAACTCCTTCTGGTTCATCACGGGCACGCTGCTGCGCCAAGGATCAGGACTCAACCCTAAGGTCAGTCGGGGTCACGGGAGGGCAGGGCGGGACGGGCGTGCCGGTCCATGCTAACCTCACTTACGCTTAGTACAGTAGCCTTGTAATCTCCCCTTAACAGCGGTACGGCACGCCCTTTCCCGCCCCGGCCAGGCAAGCCCCGCCCCGCCCCACACTTTGCAGGCCGCGCCGCGTGGGGCAGCAGGGCAGCGGGGCAGCTACCATCCATCCCACCACCATTACCCCCACACTCACCACCGAGCCGCCGTCACATTCCTGTCACCCTCCCCCACTCTCCTCTCCGCCTGTCCAGTAGAGTCGCTAAGCGCCGCCTCCTCCTCTGCCCTTTGTAGGTGCCCACGCGAGCCCCCACCCAGCTGTTTAGTTTTATGAACCCGCTGGCGATAGAGATTTGGCTGTACATCCTGGCGGCGTACGTGGTCGTGTCCACCACAATCTACATCGTGGCGCGATTCTCCCCCTACGAATGGCACGCGCCCAGCCCCTGTCACGACAACAAGGAGATCATGCAGAACGACTTCACGCTCAGCAACTCCTTCTGGTTCACCATCGGCACGCTCATGCAGCAAGGGTCGGACCTCAACCCCAAGGTACTGTGGGGCCGCCCACGCCCACGCACGCCTTCAGCCACCCGCTCGCTCGCCAGCCGCCCTGACTGCCGCCGCCATGCACTATCCTCCTCCTACTCCTCCTCCTCTTCCTCCACCTTCTCCTTTTTGCTCCTCCTCTTCCACCATTCCTAATATATCCCTCGTTTCGAAAAAAAAAAAAAATTGTGAAAAAATGTATCCCTCCAAAACAAGAAAAGAGAAAAGTTACTGATAAAAACATGCAAAAATATATATGAGGGTGAAATGAGGAAGGCACGAGATTGGTAGTGGTGGTGGTGGTGTGGATGTACTGGTGGTGGTGGTGGTGGTGGTGGTGGCGGCGGCGAGCAAAGTGGAGGCGGCACGGGACTTAAGCACGGTTATGTCGTCACTGCAGAGGCACGTGTGTCTGTCTGTCTGTTCGTAGCCTTGCATGACCACTTCGTCTGTCATCAAATAGTGAATAGATACACTTCTTTTCTTTTCCTCGTCGCATTCCTTCAACTCATCCCGTTTACTTCCTGAGAGAGAGAGAGAGAGAGAGAGAGAGAGAGAGAGAGAGAGAGAGAGAGAGAGAGAGAGAGAGAGAGAGAGAGAGAGAGAGAGAGAGAGAGAGAGAGAGAGAGAGAGAGAGAGAGAGAGAGAGAGAGAGAGAGAGAGAGAGAGAGAGAGAGAGAGAGAGAGAGAGAGAGAGAGAGAGAGAGAGAGAGAGAGAGAGAGAGAGAGAGAGAGAGAGAGAGAGAGAGAGAGAGAGAGAGAGAGAGAGAGAGAGAGAGAGAGAGAGAGAGAGAGAGAGAGAGAGAGAGAGAGAGAGAGAGAGAGAGAGAGAGAGAGAGAGAGAGAGAGAGAGAGAGAGAGAGAGAGAGAGAGAGAGAGAGAGAGAGAGAGAGAGAGAGAGAGAGAGAGAGAGAGAGAGAGAGAGAGAGAGAGAGAGAGAGAGAGAGAGAGAGAGAGAGAGAGAGAGAGAGAGAGAGAGAGAGAGAGAGAGAGAGAGAGAGAGAGAGAGAGAGAGAGAGAGAGAGAGAGAGAGAGAGAGAGAGAGAGAGAGAGAGAGAGAGAGAGAGAGAGAGAGAGAGAGAGAGAGAGAGAGAGAGAGAGAGAGAGAGAGAGAGAGAGAGAGAGAGAGAGAGAGAGAGAGAGAGAGAGAGAGAGAGAGAGAGAGAGAGAGAGAGAGAGAGAGAGAGAGAGAGAGAGAGAGAGAGAGAGAGAGAGAGAGAGAGAGAGAGAGAGAGAGAGAGAGAGAGAATGTCAAAAAGAATTATTGTAAAACGTGAATCCTTGAATAAAAAAAAAACATGAAAACGACAAGAGCTAAAAGGAAGACAGCATCATAAGGAACCAACTTAAACACACACAAAGAGAGAAATAATCAGCAAAGTGGCCATGTAAACTGCAAGACGTCGTGTGAAGGTGGCACGAAAAATAACGGCAACCTTATATGGACTCTCTCACCCTCCTTCAGCCTCCTTCAGCCTCCTTCAGCCTTCCCAGCCTCCTTCAGCCTCACCCAACCTCCATCAGCCTCCCTCAGCTTCCTTCAATCCCTCTAAGTTTTTTTAGCCTTCTTCAACCTCCATTAGCCTCCCTCAGCCATCCTTCAGCAATCCTCAGCCTCTCTCATCCTCCCTGAGCCTCCCTAAGCCTACTTCAGCTTCCCTCAGCCTGCCTCAGCATCTCTCAGTCTCCCGTAACCTCCAGCATCTTCCCTCAGTGTTCCTCAGCATCACTTATCCTCCCTCAACCTCTTTCAACGTCACTCAGCATTTCTCAGCCTCACTCAGCCTTCCTCAGCCTACCTCAACCTACCCCAAGTCTACCTCAGCCTCCCTTAGCCTCTCTCAGCCTTACTCAGACTTCCTCAGCATCCCTCAACCTATCTAAATCTCTTTCAGCCTCTCTCTCAGTCTCACTCAGCCTTCCTCAGCCTACCTCAACCTCCCACGTCTACCTCAGCCTCCCTCAGCCTCCTCCAGCCTCCGTCAGCCTCCTTCAGCCTCTCGCATTCCCGCAGCGCGCCAATTAACAACAAATTGTCAAGGAAAGTGAAATGCACAGGGACAGAGATTAATGAGGAAGCGAACACACCGAGAGAATAAGTAACATGATGAATGAGCTCAAGATCGCCTCCTTCCTTCATTCATTCCTTCCTTCCTTCCTTCCTTCCTTCCTCTTCCTCTCTTCTTCCTGCTCTTTTTTCTCGTATTTTTTTTTCGCTTTATTTCTCCAATTCTTCCTTGAATTTACTTTTCATTTATGTACTTTCTTACTCTTTTCTTCTTTTTTTTCTTTCCCTCTTCCCTTTTTCTCTCTTTTTTTCCCTTTTTTCTTCCATAAGTTTTGTTCTCTTCTTCTTTGTACCTATTTATCACTTTGATACCCTTTCCTTCCTCTCCTTTTCCTGCTCTTTCTCCTCCTTCCCTTCTTCCTATCCTACATCTCCCTTTTCATTCCAACACCCTCATTTCTATCACTCTCCTCCTCGCCCTCGTTCTCGCTCTCCCCCTCCTCTTCCTTGTCCTCCTCCTCCTCCTCCTCCTCCTCCTCCTCCTCCTCCTCCTCCTCCTCCTCCCTACTTTAATTTCAGTTCCCCTGAAAATAGTGGTAATTGAGTTGATAACATCCGGAAATTTAAGACAAGCTGAAAACATGTATTATGGTCGTTACGTGCACAGCGGTTAGTGTTGCAAATATTACTAAAAGCACCGTTTAATTTCTGGCATGTGTGTGTGTGTGTGTGTGTGTGTGTGTGTGTGTGTGTGTGTGTGTGTGTGTGTGTGTGTGTGTGTGTGTGTGTGAATCCTTCCACTGCTAAGCGTGTAATTTGTCAACATTTCTTCAGCATTTTAGAGAAACTTGTGGTAATGGGGAGGAAAAGAATGATTGTTAAGATACATTTTGTTTTTTCTCAAGAGATTTTAAGACAAATTAGGGTTGTTCGAGAGAGAGAGAGAGAGAGAGAGAGAGAGAGAGAGAGAGAGAGAGAGAGAGAGAGAGAGAGAGAGAGAGAGAGAGAGAGAGAGAGAGAGAGAGAGAGAGAGAGAGAGAGAGAGAGAATATCAGTAGTAGTGCAAAGGTTAAAAAGTTTAGTGTTTAGTGTTTTACTGTATTTTTTCCCCAGTGTTTTATGCGTCATGTTAATTAAGTCCAGCAGAGGTGCAAAAATCTGTGAAATTGTTAGTGCTACATTCATCACTAAACCTTCCTGTCACGGTACTCTTGTATACGATGCCATCATTCTCGCCTCTGTTCTCTGTTACCATGAGACGTGTTTATCTAGTATGTATGTATGTATGTTTGTTTGTACGTATGTATGTATGTCAATGCGTCAACTAGTATCTGTTTCTATCTCTTCTATTGACTGCATCACCTCTCCCTCACCACCACGTCTTCTCACACTTTCTCATTGTCACTCTCACACACTGACACCACCTCTGCCTCACCACCACGTCCAAACTCATGTCACCTCTCACTCTCTCCCGCGTCTCACTCTCGTGTTCGGTGTTCCCTGTCCGCTGTCCGTTCTCCGCTGTCCTTGCTGACCCCCGCGCATGCCGCTGCCTCACTAACCCTCACTCACCCCACTCGCCTCCCCCACAGTCTGTGCAGCCCCTCGTGGCCTCGCCCTCGCCCTCACTAATCTGCCATAGAGAATGTAAGCACCTTTTCCGAGTCCTTCCTCTTCTTCAGGAGCCGCGGTTCTTTAAAAGCTCTCGACCCTGCAGTGTTTCGGCTCCACCTGTCGCAATACCAGTCTGTTGTTCTCCTCTCCGGTGTTCTGCTTCCACAACCTTGCGATCACGCGGGAGCTTCAAGTCTCTGTTGCTCCTCGAGAAGGCACAGCTAAGATGTGTGGTCTAACCTTGGCCCGTATTCTGGAACACGCATCTACACTACTTTCAAAGGGTTCTTTTCATGTTGATCTGTAATTCAAGGAGGGTGTTTTTTTTTATGGTTCTAGTGACAGATTAACGAGAATTCTACATTATTAACATGAGAACCACACTTGAGAATACGGCAAATCATTTCTTTGTGATCTTTGAAAATAGTCGGGAGGAGGGAGCAATGAGTTTCTGAATACGGGCCCCTTCTCGCTTAGGGCGGCACTTCGCCCACACCTTGACACACGCGTAATGGCATCCCGCTGCTGCCCATGGTGAGGCGGGAAGCATGACGCCATGTGTTTATCTCAAGGCGAGGTGCTGCGACCCTTTGCCACTTGTATGCATGGCTTACCTGCCTGTCAGCCAGCCTGTCTGTCTATCTACCTGCCTGCATTCCGACCTACTGCAGTGACAAGGTGCTTACAAGGTCTCTATGGCGGCGTGCGGCGCGGAGCTCACGCAGGGGGAGGCCGACCTTTGAAATGGGCGGTCGTCGAGGTGAAGAGAGTTGTCCCTTACTCCCTGGCACCCGGTACGCTGTTCAGCACAAAATCCTGAAAGTCTCTGTAGGTACTAAATTCCTAGACACTCCCCTCGACGGCCGCCAGGTCATGACAGGTCGAGGTGGCCACCGCATGCCAGGCGCGTCACAGGGGAAGGCCACGGCTCTGTTCCCCGCGTGACAGAGACAGACATGGTGATTGACTTGGTTCTCTGTTCCCTCTCCCTCCCTGTGGTGGGCCTGCCGACGTGCAGGCGGCGTCGACTCGGATTGTGGGCGGCATCTGGTGGTTCTTCACGCTCATCATCATCTCGTCCTACACTGCCAACCTCGCCGCCTTCCTCACCGTGGAGAGAATGATCACGCCCATAGGTAAGTTGTCTGTCTATCAACTATATTCCGAGACACTTCCGCGCTACGCCATCACTACACTCAAATGGTTCTCGTTGAAGTTGAACGGATCTATAAGGGTGTTTTAGTGGTTTTAATGATGGATTAATAAGATTTCTAGATAAGCAACAGAAGGAACAGTTGAGAACGCGGTTAGTCAGTCATCTCTGTGGTGATGGAAGATAGTCGTGGTGAGAGAGCAAAGCATTTATGAGTAAAGTCTTTATGTCCTCGTAGTTCATCGTCTATCTGTCAATTTCGCCGCCCATGGGTAAGCAAACTGTTTATATGATTAATTACTTCTCTATACATCAACACCTTCAATACTGGAACACATTTTTACCTTGAGATATGTGTACGATTAGACCATTTTAGAAGAGTCTATGGAGGTCGGAAGATTAATGGCCACAGTCATCACTATTTCAATCACCCACACGAGTTTCTGAAGTTGTGTAAAATGACCAGATAGTCAATGGATATGGAAACGCGTCATGGTACTGAAGGGGTTAATCTATCCACGAGTACTATTCACTTATCCACCAGTCAGTCTCGTCACTCACTCAACACATGATTTTTGTCACACTTACTCACACTTTTCTGTATCTATTCACCCTCCTGTTTACTTTTTTTTTGTTCCCGGCGATTCACTCAGGCTTTTCCTTCCCCGCCACTACATAAGCAGCAAACAAACACACTCAGCCACCACAGCAAACACGTGGAACAGAGAACGTTTGTGTTTGATTCAAGATAAACGTTTGTCTGAATGTAGTGTGTTTGAATTTGAGTAATGTGTGTGTGTGTGTGTGTGTGTGTGTGTGTGTGTGTGTGTGTGTGTGTGTGTGTGTGTGTGTGTGTGTGTGTGTGTGTGTGTGTGTGTGTGTGTGTGTGTGTGTGTGTGTGTGTGTGTGTGTGTGTGCGTGTGTGTGTTTGATATGCATGGTCTGCTCTTATGCATGTATGTACACGTTTCAAAAGTTGTACATCAGCGAACACACAGACTCCGACACAAAATCATTCACTGGGTATTTTTGTGTGGACGTGAATTGCATGTGTACTTAGTGTCCGTGTGTGTGTGTGTGTGTGTGTGTGTGTGTGTGTGTGTGTGTGTGTGTGTGTGTGTGTGTGTGTGTGTGTGTGTGTGTGTGTGTGTGTGTGTGTGTGTGTGTAAGTTATAGGTACACCACATAGTTCACATATATAAAAAAAAAAAAAAATGTCGAATGCACGCAGATAAAACAGAAAGGAAAAGTAGGGAGTCAAAACAGGCGAGTAATAAACACACGGGTAATTACACACTCATTCCCTTTTACTTTACTTTTTCTCACTTTTTCACACTTCTTTTTTCTACTTGTGTTTACTTATCATCTATGTTTTTCTATTTGTCTTTACTTATCATCTACTTAACTCTTCAAACATAAACATCTACTTCTCTCTACTTCAATCTCTGCAGTATCTTCCTTTACGAATTATAAAACTTTTCCCTTTACTAACCTTCAAAAATTTCCTGTCCTCTATTTTGACCGTCTTCATCTGCTATCACCTCTACTTTATCGACTTTATTTTATTTGACTTTATTTCAGCTTCCAATAACACTTCCAATCTTGTAGCATCGAGATACCCTGGAAACTTTTATATTTTATCAACTTTTTCCAATCCTCCTCCTTCGAATCCTTTCTCAAATCTATTTAACAACCTCCAATCTCTTTAAACAACACCAGAGGAAAGACATCACCTCTCCTTCCTTTACTTCCACTTCCAATCTTGTATCATTGAGTTGATCTGGACACCTGTACCATACTTATCCAATATTTCTCCTCCTAATCCTTTCTCTGACCTCTTGAACATGCTCCAATGCTCCAACCCACTTTAAGCAAGACCAAAATACAGAGGAAAAGATATCAAGACGCTTAAGGTACCTCTCATCTTATACTTTTCTAATTCTCTTGCTATCTTTTCATCTAAACCTCTTTAATTTACCCTAATCTCTTCAGGCAACACTAAACCCACCAAGAAAGGCAATCGAGGCACCCTTAGAAACCTGTGCACCTCATATTCACCTCCAACAGATTTTTTTTTTTTATCCTCCAACTCGTAATCCTTTTCCTGACCTCTTAAAACACATTCCAGAACTCTTAATCAATAAAAAGACGAAAAAATTACCAGTACACCCATGAGAACCTGGAGGCTCACCTTCCTCTATATGATTTCAGAGAGCGCGGAGGACCTGGCCAAGCAGAATGAGATCGAGTATGGTACGTTAGAGGGCGGCTCCACCATGGCCTTCTTCAGGGTGAGTAAAGAAAGGCGTATCTTGGAGGAGGAAGGAGAAACAATGTGTCGAGATGTTTGGGAGGAAAATTTGAGAGAAAGAGAGAGAGAGAGAGAGAGAGAGAGAGAGAGAGAGAGAGAGAGAGAGAGAGAGAGAGAGAGAGAGAGAGAGAGAGAGAGAGAGAGAGAGAGAGAGAGAGAGAGAGAGAGAGAGAGAGAGAGAGAGAGAGAGAGAGAGAGAGAGAGAGAGAGAGAGAGAGAGAGAGAGAGAGAGAGAGAGAGAGAGAGAGAGAGAGAGAGAGAGAGAGAGAGAGAGAGAGAGAGAGAGAGAGAGAGAGAGAGAGAGAGAGAGAGAGAGAGAGAGAGAGAGAGAGAGAGAGAGAGAGAGAGAGAGAGAGAGAGAGAGAGAGAGAGAGAGAGAGAGAGAGAGAGAGAGAGAGAGAGAGAGAGAGAGAGAGAGAGAGAGAGAGAGAGAGAGAGAGAGAGAGAGAGAGAGAGAGAGAGAGAGAGAGAGAGAGAGAGAGAGAGAGAGAGAGAGAGAGAGAGAGAGAGAGAGAGAGAGAGAGAGAGAGAGAGAGAGAGTAGCAAAAGAGGCAGAATCAAGAATAACGACAGGAATGAAAGATGGATTGAAGAGGAAGAGGTCGAATGGAAGAAAGGAAGAGGGAGGGAGAAAGCTAAAGAGAGGGACAGAAGGGAAGGAGTAAGGATAGTAGGGGAGAGAGGAGGAGGAGGGAGATAGAGAAAAAAAAACAAGAAATAAATAAATGAAAACAAATAACAAGAGATTAATGATGAGTGTGTTGGGCTGCTATCAAAGTTTCGTTAAAAATCTGATGCATGTAATCTCTCTCTCTCTCTCTCTCTCTCTCTCTCTCTCTCTCTCTCTCTCTCTCTCTGGTAGGATCATCGAGATGCTTATCCTCCTCTCACTTCACAATTTCCATCCCTCTTCCATCTCTCCCTCCTTCTTCCTTCTTTCTCTTCCTCTTCCTCCTCTTCTTTTCACCTTTCCTTCCATTTTCTCTGCCACTCCCTCCTCTCTTCTTCCATTGCTTCCTGTCCTTCCCTCCTCTTCCCCCTTCTTTTTTGCCTCTTCTTTTCTCCTGGATTTCTTTCTCCCTCTGTAGTTTGTCGCTGCTTCCCTCTCCCCTAAGCCGGTAACTGACTGGCCTTTGTCACATCTACCTTTGTTTTCATGACTACAACTGTAATCCAGGAACATTCTACTTTATTTCACCTTCTACTTGAGTATTATTATTATTATTATTATTATTATTATTATTATTGTTATTATTGTTTCTGTTGTTGTTGTTGCTTTTATATAAACCCTTCGTGCCTTCTGGCTTGTTCAGTGCGTGGAGGAAGGTGATTTTTACAATGCAGTTTTCCCCGCTTGTGGCTGAAGAGTTAGACTGTTGAGGGGCAAAGCACGAGGTGGTGGTGGTGGTGGTGGTGGTGGTGGTGTCAGTAGTTGAGCACCTTCGTCTCACTTGATTAATAGTAGTGGTGGAGTTAGTGAGTAGGTGGTGGTGGTGGTGGAGTTAGTGAGTTGGTGGTGGTGGAGGAGTGAGTTGGTGGTGGTGGTGGAGTTAGTGAGTTGGTGGTGGTGGTGGTGGAGTTAGTGGATTGGTGGTGGTGGTGGTATAAGTAGTTGAGCACCTTCGTCTCCCTTGACTAGTGGTTGTGGTGGTGGTGGTGGTGGTGGTAGGAGGTGGTGAAGTAAGTAGTGGAGTACGCGGCGGTCTGAACACCCTCGCCTGCCGTGAGTGGTGGGCGCCATTGTGCAGGAGAGGCAGTGCCCCGCTGGCTAAGTGGGCCTGACTGGTATCCTGCAGTCTCGTAAAAACAACTGTTATTCGCACCGTTGTCGTAAATCTCGGCTCTTTTGTGGGAGATGTTCGGCCCAGGGAGTTTTTTGGCTTGCCGGAAATTTGTGAGGCGAAGGAGGATTGGCGTGGCAAGACTGCTGCGGTGTTTCCTGGAACTATTGCTGTGCCTCGTTAGTATGATAATTACATGTTCCGTATTAACTTTTACTGAAGCCTTCATTCCTAAGTGCAATGATGATAAAGTGCTTCATTTTACTCTACATTGTGGCGCCTTTGTTAGTTATCATCATCAACGTGTTTCGCATTAGTCTTCATTTTGACGCCTTGACTTCACACCATATTCATCATAACGTGTTTCGTATTACTCTTCATTAAGACGCCTCGACTCCCTAGCATAATCATTACAACGGGCTTCATATTACTGTCCATTACTGAATCCATGAAATTTACATTGCTTGGTTTGAAATGACAAGTGGGAGAAGTTGTAGGGCAGATATTGCAGCAGCTGATCTATCATCTTTACTCTGGCCATGCACTCCCTTCCTAAACCAGACATTCAATTAATAAAGGTCTTAAAGCCATCAGTAAGCCTTCCCTCCCCGTAGCACACATCCCGTGGCTCTTGTGAACAATGCAAAGTTTCAATCTAGAAGCAAACAAACTCTCAACAGACTCTCTGCAGCACCCACCCACCGGAACCAGGTCGTGAGAAACTTTGTAGTAGTAGTTTTTTTTTTTTTTTTCAAGCGAGTTACACTTTTCTATTGCTTTGTGTCCGGTGGGGAAGGTCTTGTCCGAGATGCTGGTGATGTGTTGAGGGGTGTCAGGCATTCACTGTTCCCTAAGGCTATGTAGAAAAGGTTACAATGCTTCTGTGACCTCAGTAGCAAACCCAACACGATGAGGGGACTAGAAAAACGTACGAAGAGCAAAAATAAACGACTTTCTCTTCCTCCCTTAAAAAACAATGAACTGCTTCGCTTTGTTCCCAATTTCTCTTTTCTTAGTTGCAGTTATGCTTTCTCTTCAACCTTCTTCTTTCTCTTCCTTTTATTGTTTCTACTTTTTCCTTTTTTACATCCTTTTTTATTGTAGTTTTCGACTTTTCTTCGATCATTTTCCTCCCTATTTTTCATTCTCATTGTTGTTTTCCTTTTCGTCGTCCTTTATCTCTTTCTCCCTTTCTTCCGTCATCGGCATCACCCTTTTACTCTCCACACCTACATCCCTTCAACCACTCCTTTTCTTCCTTCTACACTTACCCTTCACTTCTTCATCCTTACTCCTTTCTCCTCCACCGCTTCTCCTCCTCTTCCATCACAAGAAAGGAAATAAAAAAAATTATCACCTAAGCTGGATTGATGAAGACTGAAATCTGAAAATATATTAATCTTTTCGCTTTGTTACGTCGATGAATACAAAGATACGATGCGAGGGAGACAGATGCAGGGATGAAGGGAAGGGAGGGGAAGAGAGAAGAGGTTGAGGGAGGATAAGGGGTGGAAAAGGGAAAGTAGAAAGGGGAAACGAAGGGGAGAGGGATGAAAGGAATGGGAGATAAAGGAGAGGAAGGAAGGAATACAATTTTTCGGGGGAAGGTTGTTGTATTTTTATCTCTCCTCTCTCTCTCTCTCTCTCTCTCTCTCTCTCTGTTTTAATGCCATGCTTTTGTTTCTCTGTTTGTCTGGAATTCTCGATCCATTTGTTCTTTTGTTTCGCGTATGTCTTTTTTCCCTCTGCCTGCTTCCCTCTTCCTGTTACTGCCGCCCGTGTCATGCATACGCTCACTTTTATTCACTCGGTACGAAAAACATGCTCTATTTATACTCTTGCTTTATAATGGAAAACGCCTCTCTCTCTCTTCATCTCTCTCTCTCTCTCTCTCTCTCTCTCTCTCTCTCTCTCTCTCTCTCTCTCTCTCTCTCTCTCTCTCTCTCTCTCTCTCTCTCTCTCTCTCTCTCTCTCTCTCTCTCTCTCTCTCTCTCTCTCTCTCTCTCTCTCTCTCTCTCTCTCTCTCTCTCTCTCTCTCTCTCTCTCTCTCTCTCTCTCTCTCTCTCTCTGTCCGCCATGAAAACTCGATATAATGCTAAATGCTACACACAAACACAAAAGATAAAGAAATAATTACAAAAATCAAATCAGCCTTTCCATCTCTCATCGAAATCCAAATATCAAAAAGAAATTAAAAAAGCATAAATATTCGATTTTAAGAGTAATTTCAGAAACTCAGAAGAAAAAGGAGTTACATTGAACAGAACCATCACACAGGCAGGACACTCTTCTCACCACACATCCTTACTTAACCCCTTCAGTACTGGGACACATTTTTACCTTCAGATTTGTGTACGATTAGACCATTCTATTGACATTAGGAGGGGTCTATGGGGGTCAGAAGATTAATGGTCACAAACTTAATTTTAATCCCCTTTCTCACCACACATCCTTACTTAACCCCTTCAGTACTGGGACACACTTTTACCTTCAGATTTGTGTACGATTAGACCATTCTATTGACATTGGGAATGGTCTATGGGGGTCAGAGGATTAATGGTCACAGTTTTAACTATTTCAATCCCCCCACTTGAGTTTCCGAAGCTGTATAAAAACACCAAATAGTAACCACAATGAATATGGAAACGCGTCGCAGTATTGAAGGGGTTACGAGAAATTGGAATTATAAAAGCACAACACAGTCCACAAATAACAGAGTAAAAACTAAACAACTCGACATAAAGCAACGAAAAAGATGTAAAACGCAATCGTCACAATCAAATCACTCTTTTCGAATTACAAATAAAAAAAAACAGCATTCCATAAACAATTAAGTGAAAAAAGAACATAAAGCAAAAAAAAAAGAGAAAGAAAATAAAGAAAGCATCGTCACAATTTTTTTTTTTTTTCATTAAGAAGAAAAGTCCAAATATAAAGTGAAAAAAATGAAGACAAGTGAACGAAAAACAATGGAAAAAAACTATAACAGAAAAAAAACCAGTCACAATCTAATCAATCTTTTCAAATAACAAATAAAAACGTAGTGGAAAAAAAGCTAAAAAGAATTTACGTTGAAACTCCGAATTACAAATAAAAACAGTTAAGAAAAAGGAAAAAATAGAAAATAACTCGCCTTAATACTTCAAACCACAAATTTAAAAAAAAAAAAAGAAAAAGAAAAAAAGACAATGAACACCTCACATTAAAACAACGAAGGAAAAAAACTTAGAAATTTGAACATCACTCTTCCCAAATCACACACACACAAAATAAAAAATATCCCAAAAAATTAAGAAAAACTAAAAAAAAAAATCGCCTAAGAACTCCAAATAAAAAATAAAAACACACGGTAGAAAATATAGAAAAATTTTGAAAAACACTAGAAAAAAAAAGTTGCTTTAATTTAAACTTAAAATTAATGAAAAGAAACATTCCAAAAAAATTCTAAATAATAAAAAACTCGCCTTAGAATTCCAAATCACATATAAAATCACGCGGTAGAAAAAAATGGGAAAAAAAAACACTAGAAAAAAAAACTCGTCTTAAAACACCAAATGACAAATAAAAGCAGTAAAAAGAAAAGAAAAGAAAATGAAAAATACTACAAACTTACCCTGAAAAAACAAAAAAAAAATCACTTAAAAAAAAACATTAGATCGTAACTCAGTCCTACTTTCCAAAATCATAAGTAAAAACATACAGTAAGAAAAATAAAGAAAAAAATGAATAAAATCACCTTAAAACAACGTAGAAAAACAATACTCTGATTTATCTTTCCAAAATCACAAATAAAAACATACAATTCAAACACAAAGCAAGAAAAAAAAACACTAAAATAAACTTGGCTTAAAACTCCAAGTCACAAAATAAACACAGTAGAAAAATCAAGAGAAACACTGAAAATTAACCCTTTCAGTACCATAACGCTTTTTTCCTATTGATTCTTCCTAATTCTTCTTATTATTTGGCGATTTTATACACCTTCAGAAACTCATGTGGGGATCAAAATAGTGAGGACTCTACCCATTAACCTTCTCCCCTCCATAGACCCTTCCTAATGTCAATAAAATATAATAACTTAAAAAAAAAACTCGCCTTAAAAACTCCTAGTCACCAACAAAAACATGATAAAAAATAAAGAAAAAAAAACACGCGTTAAAACTCCAAGTCACAAAATAAACACAGTAGAGAAAAAGAAAGACACTGAAAATTAACCCCTTCAGTACCATAACGCTTTTTTCATATTGATTCTTATTATTTGGCGATTTTATGCAGCTTCAGAAACTCATGTGGGGATCAAAATAGTGAGAACTCTACCCATTAACCTTCTCCCCTCCATAGACCCTTCCTAATGTCAATAAAATATAATAACTTAAAAAAAAAACTCGCCTTAAAAACTCCTAGTCACCAACAAAAACATGATAAAAAATAAAGAAAAAAAAACACGCCTTAAAACTCCACGTCACAAAATAAACACAGTAGAAAAATAAAGAGACACTGAAAATTAACCCCTTCAGTACCATAACGCTTTTTTCATATTGATTCTTATTATTTGGCGATTTTATACAGCTTCAGAAACTCATGTGGGAATCAAAATAGTGAGGACTCTACCCATTAACCTTCTCCCCTCCATAGACCCTTCCTAATGTCAATAAAATTTAACCATACACAAAACTCAATGTAAAAACAAAGTGTCACAGTACTAAAGGGGTAAAAAACAACGAAAAAACACTTTAAATACCTCATCATCACAACTCAATCACTCTTTCAACCCTTTTCCCTCATTACCCACCCCGCGTGTCAACATCCCGGGGCGGCATAATGAGTCTGATAAGTAATTAATCGCGCGCTGATCACCTGTGCAACACTCCACTGCCCGCCACTCGTCACCGCCTCGCCTCACTTCACCTGTAAAGTGGCGGCGGGGGTGGTAGGGAGACGGCAGGTGTTACGGCGTCTTAATCACGGTGGGGGGTGTGAATCAGTAGAGAGAGAGAGAGAGAGAGAGAGAGAGAGAGAGAGAGAGAGAGAGAGAGAGAGAGAGAGAGAGAGAGAGAGAGAGAGAGAGAGAGAGAGAGAGAGAGAGAGAGAGAGAGAGAGAGAGAGAGAGAGAGAGAGAGAGAGAGAGAGAGAGAGAGAGAGAGAGAGAGAGAGAGAGAGAGAGAGAGAGAGAGAGAGAGAGAGAGAGAGAGAGAGAGAGAGAGAGAGAGAGAGAGAGAGAGAGAGAGAGAGAGAGAGAGAGAGAGAGAGAGAGAGAGAGAGAGAGAGAGAGAGAGAGAGAGAGAGAGAGAGAGAGAGAGAGAGAGAGAGAGAGAGAGAGAGAGAGAGAGAGAGAGAGAGAGAGAGAGAGAGAGAGAGAGACAACAGCACAGCGTGAGGAGATACAAACAAGCACTTATTGTCTAACTGTTACAACAAAATCTATATGATATCAACCTTTAACCTTTCCTTTGACCACTTGGCTTTGGAATTTCCTTATCATTTATTTTTCTAATGAAGAGAGTGAAGATGTAAATTCATTCCTATTTTTAACACCTTCAGTACTGGGACACATTTTTTACCTTGAGTTTTCGGTGATTAGAGAGAGAGAGAGAGAGAGAGAGAGAGAGAGAGAGAGAGAGAGAGAGAGAGAGAGAGAGAGAGAGAGAGAGAGAGAGAGAGAGAGAGAGAGAGAGAGAGTGAGAGAGAGGGGGAAAGAGAGAAGGAGAGGAAGAAGAGAAGGAGAGGAAGATAAGGAGAGGAAGAAAGAGAAAGGAAGAAAGAAAGCTAGAAAAGAAAAAGAAAGAAAAAAGAAAGAAAAGAAAGAAAACAGAGAGAAAGAGAGAAAGAGAGAGAGCGAGAGCGAGCGAGAGAGAGAGAGAGAGAGAGAGAGAGAGAGAGAGAGAGAGAGAGAGAGAGAGAGAGAGACAACAGCACAGCGTGAGGAGATACAAACAAGCACTTATTGTCTAACTTTTACAACAAAATCTATATGATATCAACCTTTAACCTTTCCTTTGACCACTTGGCTTTGGAATTTCCTTATCATTTATTTTTCTAATGAAGAGAGTGAAGATGTAAATTCATTCCTATTTTTAACACCTTCAGTACTGGGACACATTTTTTACCTTGAGTTTTCGGTGATTAGACCATTTCATTGACATTAGGAAGGGTCAATGGAGGTCAAAATATTAATGGCCAGAAACTTCACTATTTTAATCCTCCACATGAGTTTCTGAAGCCGTGTAAAATCACCCAATATGAGGCAAAATGAGTAAGGAAACACGTCATGGTACTGAAGGGGTGAAGCAGACTCTTGTAGCGTGCATGGAGGATAATACAATGTGACCAGAGAGTGTCCAGAGTTACCGACACATTGCAGCATAGTATTGTTACCCTGTGTGGTGCGGCGGAGGGAAGGAAGCTGGTTGAGTCTGTCCCTTTACTTCCAGCTGCCTCTCGCCTCTCAGCTGATCGAAGACTATATATAGACCATGTGTGTGTGTGTGTGTGTGTGTGTGTGTGTGTGTGTGTGTGTGTGTGTGTGTCTGTCAAAATGTGGGTTGTAGTATGGAGTGTCTCATTATATATGCTAGAGAGAGAGAGAGAGAGAGAGAGAGAGAGAGAGAGAGAGAGAGAGAGAGAGAGAGAGAGAGAGAGAGAGAGAGAGAGAGAGAGAGAGAGAGAGAGAGAGAGAGAGAGAGAGAGAGAGAGAGAGAGAGAGAGAGAGAGAGAGAGAGAGAGAGAGAGAGAGAGAGAGAGAGAGAGAGAGAGAGAGAGAGAGAGAGAGAGAGAGAGAGAGAAAGAGAGCGCTTTGAGGAGGTGCGGGTCGCTAATTAAATTTGATAATATTCGTGTGTTGGAAAGAGAGCGAGAACGAGAGAGAGAGAGAGAGAGAGAGAGAGAGAGAGAGAGAGAGAGAGAGAGAGAGAGAGAAAAAAAAAATACCCGTCCTGTCCTGTTCAAACTTGTAGGCGGGACACAAACTTTTTATGACAGCACGTGCAGGAAAATGTCCATCACCCCATTGAAAAATAACCCAATGATCTAAAAGAAATGAAATGATTTATCAGTAGGCAGGCAGACTGAGTATAAGAGGACTGGAGGGAGGGAGGGAGGGAGAGGAGCCTATAGAGAGAGGTAGAGAGTATGAGGATTGAGAGGAAACTAGAGCAAGGAAGGAGAGAGTGAAAAGAATGTGAAAGAAGGAAGAGAATAGGAGGGAGAGGGAAGGAGGAAGGGAGGGGAAGATGAATGCATAGAGAGAGAGTGGGAAGGAAAGAATGGAGAGTATGGGAAGGAAAAAGAAAACGAGGGAGTATAGGAAAGAAAGAAGAAGGGAGAGAGAGAGAGAGAGAGAGAGAGAGAGAGAGAGAGAGAGAGAGAGAGAGAGAGAGAGAGAGAGAGAGAGAGAGAGAGAGAGAGAGAGAGAGAATAGTAGAGACGGAGAGAGTATGGAGAGGGGAAAAAGGAGAAGAGTATGGGAAGGGGAAAAAAGAGAATACAGAAAAGAAGGAAGGGAGGATGATAAAAAAGAAGGAAGAATATATTACGGAGAGTGAAGGAAGGAAGGAAAGAAAGCTGAAGGTCTAATAGAACGATAGAAAGAGAGAGAATATGAGAAAGGAGAGAGCAAAAAGTATGGAAAAGAAAGAAGAGAATGAAAAAAATGAGACAGTATAGAAAGGAGGAAAGGAGGGAGGTATGAAGATAAGAAGTAGGAAAGATAAGATGGTGACAAAGGAGGAATGGAGAGAAGGAGAACAGAGGGAGAGAAGGGTAGTGTTGATGTAATATTTAATCAGTTTAGTTGGTCTTTCTCTAGTTAAATGTTTTGTCTGTTTCTTAATTGGGTAGTTTGTTGATCGCCTACTTAGTTTGTTACCTAGTTTTTTTCAGTACGTTATTAGTAACATGAAGTAATATGAAATGAAAACAATCTCTGTCTCTATTTTTTTTTCTCTCAATTCATTTTTCTTTCCACATTTTCTCCTCCCATGGCAATATGTCTACACACACACAGCCTTCCTCAATCATTCCTCTCCTCAACGTATCCTCCCTCTTTCCCTCCATTCATCATTCATTCTTTCCCTTTCCTCTCTTTACAAACAATGCCTTAGCTAGTATATAGTCTTCCTTTTCTCCCTACCGTCCATTCTTTCTCTCCCTCTAATGCCTCTCAATCACATAATCACTGTCTCCGCCCCAGCTGTCCTTACATCACCTCCAGGCCTCCCTACCTTCCTCCTCTCCTTATTTCTACTGCCGTTCTCTCCCTCAGTTCTTTTACACCTTGTATTAATTAAGAAAGTCACTGATGCCTCACGGTCTAGAAAAACGTAAGCGCCTACACACACACACACACACACACACACACACACACACACACACACACACACACACACACACACACACACACACACACACACACACACACACACACACACACACACACACACACACACACACACACAGTTCTCCCTTTCTGTCTTCCTGGTTCTTGTTTTCCCGTGTCTTCTATGTGGGATTTTTTTCTATTTTCTTTTATCATTTATCATCTTAATTCTTTCATTTTTACTTTCTCTCTCTCTCTCTCTCTCTCTCTCTCTCTCTCTCTCTCTCTCTCTCTCTCTCTCTCTAATTATCCCTCCCTTTAGTGGCCTAACAACTCCATCAAGGCAACAGTAGTCACACAAACGAGGCATTTGCACACATTTTCCCCCGCACCGACATGGAAAATCGTACCCAAGAGAAAATAGGAGTAAAAAAAGTAATAAAAGAAATTAAAAAGAAAGAGTATACGTGTAATTAATATCACAGTGGCCCCCCTCCCTCCCTTACAAATCGTTCTCTACCATACGTGCTAAAAAGTTGGTAGCGAGTTTGTGAATATATCCCCCGCGTCGTGACCAGCAGCGGGTGAAGAGGAGGGAAGGGATGGGACCAGTAGCGAGGGAACGGAAAGGGAAGGGGTAAAGAAGGTGTTGTAGTAATATATGGGAATAAAAAGAGATGAGTAAAGGGAGAAAAGTGTAGTGAAGTCCTTTGTAAATATTCTTTATATGCAGCTTGCTTGTATATGACGGAGGAGGAGGAGGAGGAGGTAAGAGAATGAAGAAGAAGAGGAGGAAAAGGGAGAAAGAAGGGAAGAAATAAATGATGAATAAGATAGAAGAGGACTAATAGGAATAATAAATCATAAATATAAATAAAACAAACAAAAAATCATGAATGAGGAAAAAGAAGAAGAGGAGGAGGAAGAGGAGGAGGAAGGAGGAGGAGGAGGAGGAGGAGTTGAAGAAAAAAAAAAGATGAGGAAGAGGATAAAAAAGACCAGGAGCAGATGACTATTTTAGGCCAATATACATATAATCGCATTAAATATTTCCATAAACCAATTAGAGCCACATTATTGTACGAATGTTACCAACGCACACGCACACACACACACACACACACACACACACACACACACACACACACACACACACACACTGAAATAAACACCAAATCACACGAGGCAAAGAAATAAATATTGAAATAGATCATCTTAACCGATTCATATTCATTTAGATGACTATTTGGTGATTTTATGCACCTTCTGAATCTCATGTGGGGTGATTAAAATAGCGATTAAAATAGCGAAGACTGTGGCCATTTACCTTCTGACACTCATAGACCCTTCCTTATGTCAGTAAAATGTTCTAATCGTGCACAAATCTCAAGGTAAAAATATGTCCTAGTATTGAAGGGTAAAAACAGCCATAGTGAAACGTGGAACGTAAACACCGTAGACTTTTTCCCATTTTCACCAAATTCATTTCTCATTTCCATGGGTATTTTTAGGTATTCTGAATGTGTGTGTGTGTGTGTGTGTGTGTGTGTGTGTGTGTGTGTGTGTGTGTGTGTGTGTGTGTGTGTGTGTGTGTGTGTGTGTGTGTGTGTTTATACTAGTTGGTTTCTGCAGCTTCTCTTACTTTCTTCTGTACTAACAATCCCATCACCTGCTCTCTCCTCTCCCTCTCCATCTCCCTCTCCCTCTTCCTCTCCCTCTTCCTCTCTCTTTCTCTCTCTAGCCATCCTGTAGTACTGTCTTTTAAATCAGCCATAAACGTTCACACAGCGACTCTTTCCCACCTCAGGACTCCAAGATCGAGACGTACCAGAACATGTGGCGCTATATGGAAAGCAAGCGACCCTCTGTGTTCGTGTCCACCATCGAGGAGGGCGTGGACAGGGTGAGTATACACACACACACACACACACACACACACACACACACACACACTCGGTAGCTCAGTGGTTAGAGCGCAGGCTTCACAAGCCAGAGGACCGGGGTTCGATTCCCAGGCCGGGTGGAGATATTTGGGTGTGTCTCCTTTCACGTGTAGCCCCTGTTCACCTAGCAGTGAGTAGGTACGGGATGTAAATCGAGGAATTGTGACCTTGTTGTCCCGGTGTGTGGTGTGTGCCTGGTCTCAGACCTATCCGAAGATCGGAAATAATGAGCTCTGAGCTCGTTCCGTAGGCTAACGTCTGGCTGTCTCGTCAGAGACTGCAGCAGATCAAACAGTGAAACAAACACACACACACACACACACACACACACACACACACACCCATGACAAATTGAAAATACATAAATTAATAAATAAATAGATAGATGAATAGTTGTATATTATTGAAACCATGAAAATTAATGGCCATTACACACGGAAATTAAAATATAAAAAAAAGAATAAACAAACAATGATGCATATTAATAAAACTAAGGAAATCAATACACGCAAAGCTATCAGGGAAAATAAATAACGAAATCTAACTTAGTGAATAAAACACAGCAGTAAAATATAAATAGACAGTTAAATAAAAAAGATAAATGAACGAATAAGCAAATAGTAATAATATCATCTAACAAAAACAGAACAAAAAGAAAAGAGGAGAAATTGAATCATGCCAACCACAAAAAATCACCAACACCCACCACCACCACCACTACAACCACCAACACCACCAACACCACCACCACCACCACCATCAACACGACCACCACAACCATCATCACCACCACAACCACCACCATCAACACGACTACCACAACCACTACCACCATCAACACTACCACCACAACCACCACCACCACAACCACATCCACCACAACCACATTCACCACCACCACAACCACCACCACCACCACCACCCCCACGACCTTCCCCCTCTCTCTCTCCCGCTGCAGGTGCTGAAGGGGAACTACGCCTTCCTGATGGAGTCCACGATGCTGGACTACACCATCCAGAGAAACTGCAACCTGACCCAAGTGGGCGGCCTTCTCAACTCCAACTCCTACGGGATAGCCACGCCCATTGGTGAGTGTTAAGGGGGTAGAAGGAGAGGGAGAGAGGTAGAGAGGGGGAGGAATACGGATGAGGGAGATGGAGGAAGGCGACGGGAGGGAAGGGAAGGGAAAGGATGGAGGGGACGGGAAGGAAGAGAAGAGAAGGGAGAGAGAGAGGAAGGGAAGAGAAGGAAGGAAGGAAGAAGGAGGAAGGGAAGGAAGGAAGGGAGAGAGAGAGAGAGAGAGAGAGAGAGAGAGAGAGAGAGAGAGAGAGAGAGAGAGAGAGAGAGAGAGAGAGAGAGAGAGAGAGAGAGAGAGAGAGAGAGAGAGAGAGAGAGAGAGAGAGAGAGAGAGAGAAAGTTGAGAGTAAGGAAGAGAGATGGTGAGAGGGAGAGAGGAGGAGGGAGGGAAGGAGGGAAGGCCAGACGAGAGTTGGAAGGGGAAGAGAAGGAGGGAAGGGTAAAGGAGAGGAGA
>NC_059275.1:1802338-1837338 GCF_017591435.1 Portunus trituberculatus
AATGGGTCGTTCTACTGAGGTGAGGGGGGGAGGGGGAAGGTCGGTGGGTGGTGGTACTATTATTCCTCAAATAGTTAAAGCGACACGACCTCCCGGAAGTGTTGGCAGGTCGTTCCCAACCTTAATTCAATCGACTTTCTCTCTCACAAAAGTCGTTCGAGAAAAATGTATTTTCCTTCCCACTTCATTATCGATTTTTCTTCCTCACTGGTCGTCTTACTTTCATTCTGATTTTCATTCATTTCTTCCTTTCTCGTCTTTCTCTTACTTATTTTCGGTCTTAATATTGTTAGTCTGCTTTGTCCTCCTCCTCCTCCTCCTCTTCTCCCTCCTCCTCCTCCTCCTCCTCCTTTTCCTCCATTTCCTTCAAGTCATTCATCTGCATCTCCTTACAATTTTCCTTTGCGTTCTTACATTTCCTCCTCTTTTCTTTTCGTTCTTTTCTTTACAACTTCCTTCATTCATTGTCCGCCGTCAGCCTCCTCTTAATCCTCCTTCCTCCTTCACTCCTCCTCATCCTTCCTCCTCCTTCCCCTTAATGTAAATCAGTCAAATTCCAACACAGTCTCTTAACAACCAAGTGAACTGCTGATGTTTGTTCATTACCTTCCTTTATGTTCCTACTTTCTTGTTCTTGTCTTTTCGTTCTCATTTTTCTTCCACCCTCTCCTCCTTCACCTCCTCTTCCTCCTCTTTCTCCTCCTCGCAGTTCACAAATCTATCCTCATAACTTCCCTCCTGGTCGTTAAACAGCAGAGTTAGTGTTCAAGGGTCTCTGCCCATATGACGGTGGTCTTAGGAAGGTCAGTCTGGTTTCCTGCCTTGTCTTGCCGCCGCCGGGTCACTCTACGGCACTTTTAACACATTCACGGGCCGAGGAAGAGGTGACTGTCCTTTGTCTCGTTGTACTCAGGAGTTATGGGTAATTTAGATGGGGTTTTTTTTACGTACGAATGACTTTTTTTCCTTTTTTGTGGATAATTTCGATTTTCTTTTTTTTTTAGTTTGCAATGAATGATTTCTCTTTTTGGCCGGAGTAAATGAGATGCTTTTATTTATTCATTTATTTAGCTAGTTTTTTTTTTCTTTTTTTAGTTCTTCTTTAGTTTTTTAGTTTTTCTCTCGCAGTAATGAGGATTGTGGGTAACTGGGATGGGTTTCTATTGTTTTGTTTATTTGCTCGCTTGTTTCAACTTCCGATGACTGTCCTTTGCCTCGCAGTGCTGGGGGATTGTGGGTGATTAGGATGGTTTTTTTCTGTTGTTTCTTTTTTTCTTTTATTTTCTTTAGTTTCTTTTTGGTTTCCGACAACTGTTTTGTGTCTTCTTTTTAACAGTTTTTGTCTCGTAGTACTGTGTGTTATAATTACTGTTCTCCTTTCTTCTCTTTTTTCGTTAATAAAATGGTGAAGGAAGTTGGTGATAGGCTAGAAAAAAAAGACGAAAGTGAAGGAAAATAAAGGAAAAAAAAGATATTTGTCTATACATGAGGAGAAAAGAAAGACGTGGTGAGGTTCAGGGGAGATGAGAAGCATTTTTCATTGTTTTGCCGTTTTTTTTCTCTTTCCTTTTTCATTTTCTTAAAGAGGAAAGCGTCAACATTCGATGGGTTTTCGTTTTCTTTTAAGTGTTTTCATGTCAGTGTGTTTTTCCTACCGCTTTTTTGTCCGTTCTTTTTAAGGGATGGATGAAAAATTGGTCAGTTTTATCTCTATAAGTCTGTCGGCCGGTAGGTCTCTCTCTCTCTCTCTCTCTCTCTCTCTCTCTCTCTCTCTCTCTCTCTCTCTCTCTAGGCGGGTGGAAATGAGAGCTGGTCAATGGTTCTAATTTATCTTGGAGGTCTATGTCATTTTTTCCCGCCTTTTCCCGCCGTGAGATCAAGGAGCGTTGGTGGCGTGGCGTTATGTCAAGTTCTGTAGCATTACTCTGTCCCGGCCACGCGGCGTAACAAAATCACCAAGGGGGTTGTCTGGTTACATAGTGGTTTTAATAGGAAGATGGTGGAGAAAGGGGGAGAAAGAGAGAGGAGGATTGCCCGTGAGGAGAAAGGACATGAAGAGGAAAGAACGAGTAGTATGAGATTAGTATTAGGGACAAAAGAGGTAGTAACAAGTTTAGGAGTAGCGATAGTGGTGGGTTTTCGTAGTAGTAGTAGTAGTAGTAGTAGTAGTAGTAGTAGTAGTAGTAGTAGTAGTAGTAGTAGTAGTAGTAGTAGTAGTAGTAGTAGTAGTAGTAGTAGTAGTAGTAGTAGTAGTAGTAGTAGTAGCAGCAGCAGCAGTAGTAGTAGTAGTAGTAGTAGTAGTAGTAGTAGAAGTAAAAATGTAAAAATTTACGAGTAGCAAGAGCAGTAACAGTAAAGCCCTCTTGCACACACCTTACTCTCACGTCAACAAAGTGAAGGAGAATCAGAGAGTATAGTAATAGTATATGTAGCAACAGTCTAACACCAGTAGTGGGAATTGTATTAAAAAGTAAAAGTTTAACAGTAGAAAGAGCAGAAACAGTAACAGCCCCTCTCGCACACACCTCCTTACTCTCACGTCAACAAAGGGAAGAAAAATCAGAGAACGTAGAGCTGGCGAGTCCTTCCCCGCCCCCTAAACAAAAAGTCCGCCTCTCCCTGTACAGTGTTATCGTGCGGAATAACAATAACGCCATTAATGTGACAGCGGGTTTATGGCGCGGGAAATTCGTCATTATTTGGAGAGACGAGGACGAGGAGGAAAGATGGGAAGGGAAGGAGGAGATTGTGTGAAAGGATAGAGTAGGTAAGAGGTGTACGGGTGAGAAAAGAAGAAGGAAGTGAGGAGAGGTGAAGGATGAAGGGATGAGGGAATAGTGATGAGAAGTAAGAGGGAATAAAAGGAAGGATGATTGAGTGATAACTGGTGGAGGAAAGAGGAGATGAGGGGAAGAGGGGAGAATGGATGATGGGTGGGAGGGAAAAGGGAATGAGAGAAGAAAGATGAATAGGGAGGGATGAAGAAGAGAGATAGAGGGGAAGAATGAAGGGAAGAGGTAAGAGAAAGGATTAGAGGGAAGATAAAAAGAGGGAAATGGGTAGGAAAGAATGAAGGGAGAGAAGAAAGAGAAAGAGATGGAAGGAAGAAAATGAAGAATGAAATGAAGTCAGAAAAAGAAAAAAATCAAAGGGGGAAAAAATAGACAGGAGAATCAGCACAAAAGAGAGAGAGAGAGAGAGAGAGAGAGAGAGAGAGAGAGAGAGAGAGAGAGAGAGAGAGAGAGAGAGAGAGAGAGAGAGAGAGAGAGAGAGAGAGAGAGAGAGAGAGAGAGAGAGAAATCAAGGAAAGAAACTAGATAAAAAGGAAAAGACAAAAAACAGGAATAAATCAAGAGAAAAGAAAATACGGATGGAAACAAAATGGAATAGAAAAGATTGACAATAGAAGAGAAGGAAAAGTACCGAGATTGGAGAGAACGAAAGGAAATGAGTCACAGGAAAAAAGAAGAGAGAGGTGGAAAGTAATGGAGGGAAAAGGGAGGAAGGAAAATTGTTCATGAATAAAGAACACGAAGAGCAAAGGAAAATGAGGGAAAAAAAAAGATGTGACAATCTCCACTGAGGAAAACAAACTAAGAAGAAGAAGGAGGAGGAGGAGGAGGAGGAGGAGAGAGAAGAAAAGGAAGAGGAAGAGGAGGAGAAGCAGGAAGAGGAGGAGGGAGAAGAATAGAGGTGGTAAAGTAGAGAAAAAAAAATAAAAGGAAAATAATGCAGGGATATAATGGAGGAAGAGGAGGAGGAGGAGGAAAAAAAGAAAGGAGGAGGAGGAGGAGGAGGAAGAGGAAGAGACAAAGGCCAGGAAAGTAAGACGAGGCCATAAAGGAGAAGAAAAAAATATTGTAGGGGGAAATTCAAGCCATTTATTGACGAGACCAAGACGCGGAGAGGGAAAAAATATATAAGCGAGGGTCGTCAGTCAGTCTTTCACTCCCTCGCCTCTCCTTGCGCCCTCTTATTTGTCTCCATTCACTCTTGTTTCTTGCACCCATTTCTTAGTCTCCTCCTCCTCCTCCTCCTCCTCCTCCTCCTCCTCCTCCTCTCTTCTTTCTCTTTTTCTTTTCTTTTCCTTTTCTTCCTCTTTCTCTTCCTCTTTTTCTTCCTCCTCCTCCTCCTCCTTCTCCAATTCCTCTTCCCTTCTCCTTCCTCTTCCTCATCCTCTTCCGCTTCTCTCTCTTCTCTTCTCTTCTCTTCTCTTCTCTCTCTCTTCTCTCTTCCTCTTCCTCTTCCTCCTCCTATTCCTCTCTCTCTCTTCTCTTCTCTTCCTCTTCCTCTTCCTCCTCCTCCTCCTATTCATCTTTCTCTTTCTCTTCCTCTTCCTCTTCCTCTTCCTCTTCCTCCTCCTCCTCCTCCTCCTCCTCCTCCTCTCTCTCCTCTCTTTCTCCTCCTCTCTCTCTTTCTTTCTCTTTCTCTTTCTCTTTCTCTTTCTCTTCCTCCTCCTCCTCCTCCTCCTCCTATTCCTCTTTCTCTTCTTCCTCCTCCTGCTTCGTCTCTTATACAAATAATATCCCAAGATTTGTGACCATTTGTATTCCTTTGTATTCTTCTTCCTCTTTTTCTTCCTGGAGAGAGAGAGAGAGAGAGAGAGAGAGAGAGAGAGAGAGAGAGAGAGAGAGAGAGAGAGAGCACCCTCCTAATGAAGAAACAGGCAAAAATGAGCTTATCAACACCTAATTTCCTCTTTCCTCCCTTACACTTTATCTCATTTTCCTTTTTCCATTCTCTCTCTCTCTCTCTCTCTCTCTCTCTCTCTCTCTCTCTCTCTCTCTCTCTCTCTCTCTCTCTCTCTCTCTCTCTCTCTCTCTCTCTCTCTCTCTCCATCAGCCATCCAGCCATTGAAGAGTTGTGGGGAGCAACATTAAATGGCAGCTGAGTGAAAAGACAAAAAGAATAAGAATAAGAATTGGAAGGTGGTGGTGGTGGTGGTGGTGGTGGTGGTGGTGAGTTGTGTTGTAGTGGTGATGCAGTAGTTGTGTTGGTGGTGACGATATGTGGTTTAGGTGGTGTGTACTAGTAGTGTTTGTGTCTGGACAGCATAATGAGAGTGATGACGTTGGAAGACAATGTTCTGTGAGTGGTCGTGAGCTAGGAGCATCACAGGTGCTGGTGATGCTGTTCATAATGGTGATTGATGTGTTAGAAGACGGTGTCCTCCTGACGCTGACAGTGTGGATAGTTTGTAGTGTTTGGTGTGGCGAGTGACAGGTGCACAGGTGCAGTGAGGCCCCAGCACCGGCAGGCAGGGCGGCGCCACCATGCAGAGGGAGCAGCGTGACCTAAGGCAGCTGAGAGCGCCACGCCCGCCAGGTAAGGAGAGGTGACAGGTGAGTGAGGCGTGCATGGTGCCACTGTAGTGCATGGCGTGGAGGGGCAGTCTGCGAGGCGAGCTGAGCAAGTTGCAGCTCTCATAGTACTAGTGATCGCGGCGCCGCGAGGCACTGCTGGAGAGATTTGGGGCGCCTTAGAGACGACATCTTTTCTGTAGCTGATGTGCATGACACTGACACTCCTGCTCCAGTAGGTGGCCGCGGCGATCTCTCGCTCGCACCTCACATGCATCCGTCTTCTCGCTGGTTCTCGGACGCACTAATCTAATCCCCGCTGCCTCCCCTAGCAGCGCCGCGGCACGCCAGCTCGGGTAGGACGAGCGCCGCCGCGGTTCGCCGCGGAGTGGAGTGTGTCAGCACGCAGCATCTCTCAGTGCCTGTGGCAGCAGTGCAGCACTCGGGCGCCTGCTGCACAGCTGCACAGAGCCAGTCCGGCGCGGCGCAGCAGCAGCGCGGTAGTAACGAGGTGTTCTCACCCGCAGCAATCCCTGTGCTCCGAGATGGCGGAGGAGCTGCGCTTCGCCATGCGGTGCCACGGGTCCCGCCAGCGGCCAGCCCTCAAGAGGAACTGCTCGCGCTGCACGCCCGGCACCACCTACGTGCCCGCCGCTACCAACCTGACGCAGGCCAACGGCGTGAGTGCCTTCTACATCTCGCCGGGGACCTGCTCCGGCCACCAGGAGGCGCGCGGCCCCACCCCACGGACGCCGCCCCAACCCCCGCTCCCGCCGCCGCTGACACCTGCTCCCTTCCGGCTGACCTCACTCCACCCCCACCCGCCCCTCCGCCCCCCTTCCCTTTCCCTCCCGTTGTTCCCTCAAACTACATAAGACGTCCCTCCATCCCCCTTCCCCTCGTCTCCACCTCCTCCCTCTCATCCCTGCCGCCCCCTCCGTCCCCTCTCTCCTGCTCCTAAAGTGCCTGTATAATGAGCCGCTTTCCAGTCTGGTCATAGTTTGCTTTCTTTTGACACTCACGTGGGTACCACACAGCCACACACACACACACACACACACACACACACACACACACACACACACACACACACACACTTGAACACACGTCCAGCAGCCAGGCGCACTGTCCTGCAGCTCCTGCACCGGGAAGAGACAGCAAGGCATTGGCACACAGAGTCGACACAGCAACAAAGACGTTTGGGGGTAAGGGGAGGCAGGAAGCGTGTCCTTGACACTGCAGGACGTGCAAGGCCGCGAGGATGAGGAGGGGGAAGAATAGCAGGACAGTGCAGCAAGGGAGAGTAACAACGACAAGAAGGGAGAGAGGCGCAGCAGGGAGGGTGAATGAAAGGCTGACACAACACTAGAGTAAATATCAACATGAAGAAGGAAGTGGAGGGTTTTCCTCGTTGTGAACGACAATGAACAACACAAACTATAATCCAAACTACGCACACACTCACCAGGAAAACAGAAAAAAAAATAAACAAACAAATACGAATTAAATATTTATCATTACAACACTTAAGTCAAATCAAAGCAAGCCAAGGAGCAACACAACACTGCCTCACATGGTTACACAACAACACCAGAGGGAAGCAGTGCAGGATAAGCTGCGCGCCACACACTTAGCTGAGGAGACTGTAGGAGGCGCTGCAGGCACGCGCGGTGACGCAGGCAGGGGAAGACTCACACCGGGACAAGACGGGAAGGGAAAAACTAAGATTCTCTAATTATTTCCATCAGAAGCATCATGAATATTACAGTCTCCGTCTCTCAGTCTTTTTTCCATACTTTCTTCCCTTCACCAGCTGCTGCTTTTCCCGGCTTTTTCCCCACTAATGACTCACTTTTTTTTCTCTCTCTCTCTCTCTCTCTCTCTCTCTCTCTCTCTCTCTCTCTCTCTCTCTCTCTCTCTCTCTCTCTCTCTCATTCTCTTTATGGGTTAGGAACGCTTCTGTTAAACTTCACGCATTGCTGCTTCTCTCCATTCTCTATCACGCTTGTTGCACTAAAACCAAAACTTTCTCATATTTATATTTCCAGCGCCATCATGATTATATATATATATATATATATATATATATATATATATATATATATATATATATATATATATATATATATATATATATATATATATATATATATCATTGCTTTTTCCAGAACGTTTAAGGCAAGGCTGGTGATTTCCTTTTTTCATCTAGTTCAGGGGGCTAGAACGCATTAAAGCTTTCATTTAATATATTTTTACCTCATTCCCTCCACGCCTTCCCTCTTTCCTCCACTCTTCCCTCCCTCCCTCCCTCACTCCCTTTCATTCTGTGTTTCTCGCCTCCCTCCTCGCTCTCACCCTGAGTGTCTACTATCCCTCCCTCAGTAGAGGGCGCGTTTCAGCACTACTCCTTGCCGCCCTCCAAAGTACACAGTGCCGTGCCGTGCTGTGCCGTGCCGTGCCGTGCCGTGCCGTGCCGTGCCGTGCCATTCCGTGCCTCCCATCGCCCCCTGCAGCGGAAAAATCAAAGTAACCGATTAAGCAATACTTAATGCAATTAGCTGTCAAAATCACGATCACCAAAGTCATATAATACGCCTGACATTTGAAGCGACCAACGAGCGAAGCTTTGGGCATTTCTACGATTTACATTAACTAATGAGGGAATGTCTTCTTTAGCACAACAGACAAGGTAACCAACAGACACACTCTTGGAATTCCGGTAAGGTAAACAATCAGCAAGAAACCTTCCTCTGCCTGAAATAGCAACCAATCATGTGGCATTTCGTCTTTCAGTCCAGCCAATCAACGAAGACTTTTCTTGAGTCCTGATACTCTGCCACTCGTCTTGACCAATCAGCGAACAGATTACAATGTCCCTTGTTAAAATTTAATTGGTAATAATTCCTTCACGTCCAACGGAGTATTTGCGAAAAATATTTAATAATTCATTTGATATGTTATCTTGTTATTCTCGTATTATTAAAAAAAAAAGAAATCGAAATTAAAACATTAGACAAATTATCCTTGTATGTATCTTACTATTATTATCTCATATTTATTACCCTATTAACTGCAATTTACTGTCTTATTTGATCACTCTTAGACGCAAAACACAAAAGAGTGATTTGCGAACACGAAGGTAAACTTTCTCAAACCATTACGACCTTCGCTTCCCGTCCATCAAGTGCAGCCTTTTAATTCAGTGGCGGTAATGTAATGCCCAGTAAATTTCCTTTTATTGCCCCCAACGTCGTTTAATTAGAGACGAATACTTGAACACTTGCTCCTCCCAAAACAGTTTTCTTGATATCATTTCCACATCTTTTCTCGACCTTTTAATTAAATTCCTTTCTGAAAAGAGGACATACAATTTTCTGTTTCCTTTCCCTTTCCCTTTTAACACTCACCACCCACACCTTTGTCCTCCTCCTCCTCCTCCTCCTCCTCCTCTCTCACCTCCTACCCCTTCTTCCTTTTCCTATAATCTCCTTTCCTCCCTCGCTTCCTATACGCTTTCTTTCCTCGTCCCTACTTTTAAACCCTTTTTTTCCTTCTTGCCTACCATTCTACCACCCTCAGTTGCCCCTCAGTCCCTCCTACTCTCACTCTCGACCTCACTCCCGCCTTTACCTCCTTTCCTTCAACACCAACCTTCTGTTCCCCCACTCATCCATCGTCTCCCTGTTCTTCCTATCCTTTATCCCTCTCACACTCCTTCCCGCTCCCTCCTTCCCTCCCTGCAGTGTCCCGCGGGGTCCTCGGTGTCCTTCCCCAACTTTCAGCTGTAAGAAGCTCCCCTTGAAGCCTGAATGTGTCCCTAGATGCCCCTGGCTGTCCCTGGCTGTCCCTGAAGCTGTCTTTAGTGTTGACTGTCTTGTTGCTGGTGCTGGTTTGAGTGATGTGCTCTTCCTGCCCTGCCTGCTGCTGATGCTGATGATGATGGTGCCTAAGTATCCCTTTACTAAATGTCTGTCTGTGTCTGGCTAATTGCTTCGCCTGGTGACCGCGCGTCTCTGGGTTCGAGTTTCAGTTTCGTGTGTAGAAAAGTTGTTTCGTTTGGTTTTAGTTAGTGTACTAGTGTGTGTGTGTGTGTGTGTGTGTGTGTGTGTGTGTGTGTGTGTGTGTGTGTGTGTGTGGTAGTAGCTTGCAGGATCATTATAGTAGTGGTTGTAGTTTCGTGTGTTGTGTGTGTGTGTGTGTAGGTGTAGTGGGTGTGTAGTGTGGCAGTGTTGCGTGTGTATGTGTAGGCGTAGTGAGTGTGTATGTAGTATGGCAGTGTTTTGTGTGTGTCTGTTTCTGTATGTGTCTGTGTGAGAGTAGTATTTCGGAGACTATAATGGTAGTAGTGGTTGTAATGGTAGTGATGAAGTGGTGATTAAAAGTGGTTATTAGAGTACCGGTGGCGATGTTTGTGGTGGTGACAGTATGTAGTAATAAATGACAGGACTGAAGTAAGAGTTAGTAAAGGCGTGGAGTAGTGGTAAAAGCACAAGTAAATGTAGTAGTAGTAGTAGTAGTAGTAGTAGTAGTAGTAGTAGTAGGGAGCGACAGTAGTGTTTGTGGTAATGATGGATGATAATAGGGAAGTGCGGTACAGAAGGTAGAGAGTATCAAGATAGTGCTGGAGGAATATCTACACTTAAATACACTCTGAATCTCACACACACACACACACACACACACACACACACACACACACACACACACACACACACACACACACACACACACACACACACACACACACACACACACACACACACACACACACACACACACACACACACACACACACACACACACACACACACACACACACACACACACACACACACACACACACACACACACACACACACACACACACACACACACACACACACACACACACACACACACACACACACGTTCACGTGTCGCCTCTTTGCAGGAGAATGGGCTGCTGCCAATGATCGAGATGCGCAAGAATTCGGTGGTCCAGTTTGAGGCGTCGAGTCCTAGCACCTAGCCACCACCCTCAGGCCGCCGCCCACGCCTGGGGAGGGCAGGGCGCCGCGCCCCCGCCTCACCTGATCCACACAGTGACACGTGAGCATGAAACATCAGATCTCTGCTACCCAAGAGCCGCCGCTTCCTGGAGACTACTCCCACACCAGTGACGTCTCTTGTCTCCCATCAGTGTTCCGCAGCCTCTCCCCCCCCACTGCCTCTCCCCTATAAAGCTGCATTTCACGCTATGTCTTCCTCCTCCATCCTCGCCTCACCTCTCCATCTCGCGGCTGAAGAAGATTGAGCAACAAGTGGAGGAATTTTCCTACGAAACAAAGTTTGCGAAACTCGGTGAGAGAGAGAGAGAGAGAGAGAGAGAGAGAGAGAGAGAGAGAGAGAGAGAGAGAGAGAGAGAGAGAGAGAGAGAGGATGATACGTAGAGTGTCAAGAACCAGGGAGGACGACGACGACGAGGGGACGAAGAGGTGGAGGAGAGGGAAAAACAGAATTAGGGGCAAGGACAAGAAAGAAGACTTAGAGGAGAGACCAAGAAAGACAAGACAAAAACAAGCGCTAAGTGGAGACATTTCTTGAAACTTGGGGAAACGAAAAATATATTTAAGTAAAAACCAGCCAACACAACACCGAAAGGGAGGCACCGCGGAGGGCAGCGTGGGAAGGAAATTGAAAACAAACAAGGCGAGTGGCAACTGACGCACTTGAAAAACAGAAACAAAGCAACTTCATTTTCAGTAAACAAAGGCAACACAAAAATAAACGGTACCGCAAAAGTAACTCGTGCAAAACGGAGGCCGAGTGAGTGAGTCTTTCCGGACACTTGGCTGCAAAGCGAGGCAGACTCACCGCAGCTGGTTGTCGTGGCCGGCGGGGTGGTGGCTGTGTCGCACCGCGTCGTTACATACAGAGAACAATGGTGCGTGGGTTGCCTTCACATAACGGAATAAAACACTGGCAACCCCAAACAGTGATTCACGATGCGCGTCATTATGTGGAAAAAAAACTCAGTGACACAAATCATGCAAACTTGAAAGGACATGTTGACCTGCAAACATTGTGGCCGCCATAAAGTTGCAGCTGCCAGCGGGACACCTCAGCCGCAACGTGACAGCTTCCTGCGCCGCCATGACCCTCCCACGGAAGCCACAGTGCCTCCAACACACCAGACTCGTCCCCTGCCTCACCATGGATCACGAAGAGAGCGGCGGTGCTCCAGGGAAGGGGACGCCTACAGAGGAACAGGGTGTCTGACGGAGAGTCTAACGGAGGGTACTCGTTTCATGCCACTCTCTGCCCCAAGATGTTACGTACAATGTTACGTACGAGTATATACACACATCGCCTTGACTATACGAGCCTTCACGCACTTTGTATCGGACTTTTAGCCATTCTTTTGTTTCATGGCGAGGCGAGACAGTGTTGTGAAGTGACCTGCGTGTTGTTGTTGCGAGTTGTGAGTGTCTGACTGTGGCTGGAAGTGACGTCACGTCCAGGCAAAGGTTGTGTTTATCGAGACACTTATGGTTGTATTTTTGTTCTAAGTTAGTAAGGGCATTGGTTTGATTTTAGTATTTGTTGTTATCTCCCTTGGTAATGGTGATGGTGATGGTGGTGGTGGTGAGTGTGGTGATGCATCGCGTGTGAATCTTGTTCTTCCTCTTGTTGATATAAATTGTACCTAATTGAGTATATGAGGATGATTTTCTCCTCTGTAAAAGGAAACGATGGAAAAAACACACACGCACACACACACGCACACACAAACACAAACACACACAAACACAAACAAAACACAAACACACACACACAACACACACAACACAAACACAAACACACACAACACACACACACACACAAACACACACACACACACACACACACACACACACACACACACACACACACACACACACACACACACACACACACACACACGCACAACCCTCGCTGGCTTCACAGAAAAAACAATAACAAATTCATGAAACAAAAGTCAAAATAAAACTAGATAATAAAAATACTGGTGTGTCATGAGAGGGGGGGGAATGTCCAGGAGAAGAAAGTCATACCGGTTATCGAACACTGGGAGCACTTTCCTTCCCAGTATTTGGCAGCAGGTTACCGGGAAGAGACTAATCCTCCTGCTCCTCCTCCTCCTCCTCCTCCTCCTCCTCCTCCTCCTCCTCCTCCTCCTCCTCCTCCTCCTCCTCCTCCTCCTTCAACATATTATTCCACCCAGAAATAGTTGAAAGATGGTGTTGGAATCTTATTTTCCTAATCCATTCCCAAACTCTCTCTCTGTCCCTCTCCCTCTCCCTCTCTCTCTCTCTCTCTCTCTCTCTCTCTCTCTCTCTCTCTCTCTCTCTCTCTCTCTCTGCGAAGGCTTACCAAAGGAGGTCATCAGTCCCCACCTTAAGCTATCGACTCTAAAAACTAACATTAAACTTGATTAATTATATCCCGCGAGTCTATCGGAGGCGCCTCGTTCATTACCGCAGCGGGGACGTCAATAATGCCTCGGCCGCGGGAACAAAGGACGCCCAGTGTGTCTAAAGAGCCAAGCCTGTCCTCTTCTCCTGTGCTTGACTGTCATTATCGCTGCTGAGAGAGAGAGAGAGAGAGAGAGAGGGAAGACTAGATTGAGGAAGCACTAACTGGTTATCTTTCGGTGTGTTACGTGTCGCGGCTTTGCTATACAGGTGCGATATGACCCGAGTGTTGTGAGGTGCTATTGATTTAAACAGTCTATCAGTTTATTATCAGTAAATGCAAAGCCCTGATGAGACAAAATTTAACCTCCAATCCTCAATTTTCGACATTCAAACCAAATAATTTTCACGCAACTGAGTGGGTTATACTTTCTTGGCTATCAAAACCTGCACCCGCATGATCTTTCTTTTTTTTTTTTTATGCAAGAGAGGAGGACTGGCCAAGGACAACTAAAATACATAAAGAAAAAAAAGGTCCTCTCAGTTGCCAGTTTCCATATAGAGCCGATAGAATTAGCCAAAGGATAGGGACAAATATCTTGAAACTTAATCTAAACAAATGCCTGTGTCAAATATATATGAAAAAAGTCGACCATAGCCTTGATAAGAGTCGAAAACGAAAGGTTACCACACACACACACACACACACACACACACACACACACACACACACACACACACACACACACACGAGGGTAAGCAAAATCAGATGCGTCATGAATCAAATAAGTAAAGAAGGAAGGAGGGAAGGAAAGAAGGAAAACAGGTATAGTACATAGATCAGCTTCACCATGAGACCAAGACTCGTAAATTGCCGCCACAAAGACACACCACCGTCGCGCCATAATTATTCACCTAATTATCAGTGTTTGGACGTGTTGGAGGCACCGAGATGGAGGAAGTTGGCCAGTCTGTCTCTGCGACGGAGGGAGGGGGAGGAGGAGGAAAAGCAGGTAAGGGAGGATTATAACTTCCTCACGGCTTCCTTGCTCTTGGGAATACGGAAAAGGAGGAACAAGAGGAGGAACAAGAGGAGAGACAAAAAGGAGGAATAAATGGAGAAGGAGGAATAGGAATAGGAAGAATAAGAGAAGGAAGGAGAGAATTAAGTGGAATAGGAGAAGACTTGAGCGTGTTGACTCCCACATTTCCCCCACACTTAAAAAAAGGAAGAGAAGAAAAAGAAGACCAGAAAACCCGTGAATCCTACCTGACCCTTTGCCTCTGAGACTGACAAGGACATAGGAGAGTAGCAGAGGGCGTGGGAGTATGTGAAAGCCAGTAGAAAAGCATGAAAGGGCGTGGAAGAGCATGACAGTGCCTGGGAAGAAGCGTGGGAGAGCATTTTAGGGTGTAGGGAGTGGAAGAGCGTGGGAGAAGGGATGGGAGAGCATGGGAGAGCGTATGAGAATGTAGGAAAGCGCCAAAGTGAGATTAACGGATCAAAGAGAGACTTAAAATAATCTCAATGTCCTGAAGACGAAAATTAAAGAGAGTCATTAGCAGTGTCAGTGAGTAGCGAGTAACGCCGCGAGTCACTGAAGAGTCACGGATGAGTTACGTGTAAGATAAGACGAGTCATTCAAAACAAGCAAACCACAGCAGCTAATCAAACGAGCAAACAAATACTGCGATAAATTAAACGCAATATCTGAAATACGAAGGAGGAGGAGGAGGAGGAGGAGGAGGAGAAGAAGGAGGAGAAGGAGGAGAAGGACCAAGACATTCATAAATCGCTGGTTTAGTATTAAGACAAAAAAAAAAATCAAGTAAAGTAGTAACCTGTAAAATTGTATATAATGTGAAAAAAATAATGATACAAATCCTGCCTCCCTTTTTTCGCACCTTTGATCAGTAGGTAATGAGAATATTAATTAAGAAGATGGAAAAATGCAAAAAAAAAAAAAGTGTGCCTGTAGAAGAGAAGAGAGGGAGTTAACAGAAGGAAGAGGAGGATGGACTGTGGAAGGGTAGAAAATTAAGACTAAGAGAGAAGGTTTTAAGAGGTTAGACAACTCAGCCATCCCTTGTATTCAGCTTGAGAGAGAGAGAGAGAGAGAGAGAGAGAGAGAGAGAGAGAGAGAGAGAGAGAGAGAGAGGCATTATTACTATTATTACTAAAGTTATGAGTGTGTACATAAGAGAACACGTTAATATGAACTGATTGAGAGATTATAATAAAGTTTATTAAAACATAATCAATGGAGTGATTATTATTTTCCTACACACAGAGAGAGAGAGAGAGAGAGAGAGAGAGAGAGAGAGAGAGAGAGAGAGAGAGAGAGAGAGAGAGAGAGAGAGAGAGAGAGAGAGAGAGAGAGAGAGAGAGAGAGAGAGAGAGAGAGAGAGAGAGAGAGAGAGAGAGAGAGAGAGAGAGAGAGAGAGAGAGAGAGAGAGAGAATCAGGCGGGAACTCAACTCCCAAGCCTTCAGGAACTTAATTAAAGCAAGTACAATTGGCATGCTGGTAAAAGGCCGCCTGAGAGTCACCGAGGGACTGGCGGCACCTACATACCCTGCAGGACGCAACGAAAAGCTAGCGACTAAAATGTACCGGCAGTGAACAACGGGGAGGAGGATCTGAAGGGGGAGGTACTATTGCTGGTGAAGATGCACAGGAGAGAAGTAAAAGGAAATGAACACGTACAGTAAAACGAAAGAAAAAAAAGAAGAGAAAAATTTATAAGCGGGAAAAAATAAGACTGAAAATGTATAAATAAGAGATTAATTTATAAGTACAGGAATTACATTAAAAGAAATGAAGATGTTTTAAAAAAATAGTAATATGAAAGGACCAATGAAATTAATTACATAAGGATTCATGAAATAAACTGCTAAGAAAGTAAGGAAATTAATAAAAAGCAGGAAAAAACAAAGGTACATAAAAAAAAAGGAAAAGGGAAAGTGAGGAAAGAAAAAACAAACATTTGCAACGATAACATTTAATGAAAAATATCAATAAGAAAGCAAAAAAAAATAATAGAGCTTGTTAAATGATAAGAGAAAAATGAAAAAAAAGACGATTTATAAAGAAATGAACAATGAGAACAATAACATTAAATTTAGTCAAGAAAAAAATATCATAAAAAATACAACAGAATATTTAAATAACAAAATATAAACGATAAATTAAACTATTTAGGGAAGAAGAAAGTTATTAGAAATTTATAAATAAGAAAAAACTTGCCAATGGAGGAAAAACACTTCAAAATATAACACGAAGTACCAAAATAAAGGCAAAGAATATAGAAAGGAACAAATTGCAAGAGATGGAGACAAAAGGAAGAGAAAAAGAAGAAAGAGGAGAAAAAGAAACGCAGGTGAAAAATAGGAAGAAGAAAAGAGCGAGAGTGATGAATGAAGGCAGAGGACGACCAAAGAGAAAGAGAATGGAAACAAAAATGAAGGTAAAAGAAGGAGATAAAGGGAGAGAAAAAAACAGTGGTAGAAAGCAAGAAAGATAAAGAAGGAAGAGGAGAGGGAAGAAGAATAAACTATAAAGAAAAGAAAAAGGAAGATAGTCAAGGAGATTGAATAGAAATAGATAAAATAAAAAGCAATAAACAAGTGAATAAGAAAATGAATAGATAAAAAAAACACGGGAAAAAATAGAAGCAAAGACGGATAAAGATGGCTAAAAATAAAAATATAAATAAAAAAAAGAAAAAACAAAAAAAAAATTGGAGAAAAAAATAATTAAAACCACAATTTCTTGACACTTACATAAACTCACAACGCGTTTTCTTTCACCACCAATAGTAAGTCCGCCATTAACGTCGCATTCCATTCGTTCTAACTTGACGCACATGCCACGCCTCCTGCAACATGTACATACCACGCACCAATCAAAAAAGCTCCCTCGCCAAACAGTAGCCAATCACGTGCTGAGGAAGGAGAGAGCACGGAATGAGACAGGGGGGGAACACTGACTACACACACACACACACACACACACACACACACACACACACACACAGGAACACAAAGGAAGAACAAACGAAAAGACTAATGCAAAATTGTTAGCCCTTTTCAGTTTGTTTTTTTGAAAAGTTTACTATCTAATCTAAATTTTCGGTTGAATTGCTCTCTCTCTCTCTCTCTCTCTCTCTCTCTCTCTCTCTCTCTCTCTCTCTCTCTCTCTCTCTCTCTCTCGTTTTCTTTTTATTTTTATGTTTTTTCCTCTTTCATTTATGGTAGAAAATACACTGATGAAAGCAAAAGATAGAAGCTTTCATGTTTTAGAGAAAAAGGAAAAAAAATATGTTTGACAAGACAGACTGAAATGCGAATGGATAAAAGCGGATACTGTGGATGAAGGAAAATGACTCTCTCTCTCTCTCTCTCTCTCTCTCTCTCTCTCTCTCTCTCTCTCTCTCTCTCTCTCTCTCTCTGTACTGTCCTCACACGTGTTTCCTATTCATGTTTTTCGCGAGGTAATTGCTTTTCCTCTTCTCTGCCTTTTCAACTTCATTTTTCTGCGTGGAGGGACTCATTCTTTCCCTCCCTCTTCTTTCCTTCCTTCTCCAAAACCCATTTCCTCTCCTCCCTACACGCCCATACACCCACACCCATGACGCCACCCACGGGACATACGCACTGGTCTTGTGTGTCTCCCTCCTCGCCACTCGATCGCCGAAACAGAAGGTCGGTTGATATTTTGAAAGGTGACTGGTATGTACAAAGCTGGAAGAGAGTGCTGGTAGTAATAGTAGTAGTAGTAGTAGTAGTAGTAGTAGTAGTAGTAGTAGTAGTAGTAGTAGTAGTAGTAGTAGTAGTAGTAGTAGTAGTAGTAGTAGTAGTAGTAGTAGTAGTAGTAGTAGTAGTAGTAGTAGTAGTAGCAGTAGCAGTAGCAGTAGCAGTAGTAGTTACAGCAACAGACCTCTTGGTCCTTTCAAGGCTGCTTGGCAACTACTTCTACCTAGCTACAGGGAAATGAAACAGGACAGCACAGAAGGCCACCACTGGCATGGAAAATAGTCTGAAAAAGTCCCACGCAGTAAGGAATAACTGACATGAAATTGTCACAGGAAAGTATGAAAGAAAATCCTATTTTTCACACTACGGTGAACTCTACATGTCTATCTGAAAAAAAGAAGATACACAAAACAATAATATCATTAGTGGTTACGTTTGTAATTATTCGGACAAGAAGAGAGATTGCTGGGGGTAAACTTTTAAGATTTGTTAATTATACTTTTCAATGATTCAACAGAATTGCTGTTTACAATTTCTGAAGGAAGCTTATTCCACATATTAACAATTCTGTTCAAGAAAAGTGCTTGGACTCGTGGAATTCGAAGCATTTAGGTGTAAACTTAAATCCACTATTTCTTGTCATGTTAGAATTATCAATGATAAAATACTTATTGGAGTCAAGGTTGTTGTATCCTTTATTTATTTATTTTTTTATTTCAAATAGGTCTCCTCTTATCCTAAGCTTCGTCAAAGCTGAATACATTTAGTGTTTCCGGTCGTTCCTCAGATGGATTATTCCTCAATCTTTAAATAGCTTTAGTAGCTTTCTGCTGTATCTTTTCCAGTTTTTCAATGTCTTTTATAGTATGGCGACCAGAACTACACAGTCTTCGAGATGAAAAACACAGCATTCGAGGAGGACGAGGAAGAGGAGCAGGAGTAGGAGGAAGATGAAGAGGAAAAGGAATAAGAAAAAGAGGAGTAGGAATAAGAGGAGAAAGACCTGGAAGAGGAGGAGGAGGATATGGAGGAGGATATAAAGGAGAAGATGGAAGAGGAGGAAGAGGAGGAGGAGGAGAAGAAAGCAGAGACGGTAATAAGATATTCTAACCGAAAAAAATATATTAATTTGGAACCCAAATTAAAATTCATCTTCATTGTTGTGATGTTCGACCATAGAGAGAGAGAGAGAGAGAGAGAGAGAGAGAGAGAGAGAGAGAGAGAGAGAGAGAGAGAGAGAGAGAGAGAGAGAGAGAGAGAGAGAGAGAGAGAGAGAGAGAGAGAGAGAGAGAGAGAGAGAGAGAGAGAGAGAGAGAGAGAGAGAGAGAGAGAGAGAGAGCGTTTCATATTCCACACGAAAAGTCAAATCAGGTCATCCCTTAAAACTTGTGTGTGTGTGTGTGTGTGTGTGTGTGTGTGTGTGTGTGTGTGTATAATTCACCACGGTCATCTGCTGGTCACCCAGCCAGTCTTCCCCATTGCGGAGCGAGCTCCGATCTCATAGACCGATCTTCGGGTAGGACTGAGACCACAACACACTCCACACACCGGGAAAGCGAGGCCACAACCCCTCGAGTTACATCCCGTACTTATTTACTGCTAGGTGAACTGGGCCCACACATTAAGAGGCTTGCCCATTTGCCTTGCCGCTTACCGGGACTCGAACCCGGACCTTCTCTATTGCGAGTCGAACGTGCTAACCACTACACTACGCGGTGTGTGTGTGTGTGTGTGTGTGTGTGTGTGTGTGTGTGTGTGTGTGTGTGTGTGTTTCACTGTTTGATCTGCTGCAGTCTCCGACGAGACAGCTAGACGTTACCCTACGGAACGAGCTCAGAGCTCATTATTTCCGATCTTCGGATAGGCCTGAGACCAGGCACACACCACACACCGGGACAACAAGGTCACAACTCCTCGATTTACATCCCCTACCTACTCACTGCTAGGTGAACAGGGGCTACACGTCAAAGGAGACACACCCAAATATCTCCACCCGGCCGGGGAATCGAACCCCGGTCCTCTGGCTTGTGAAGCCAGCGCTCTAACCACTGAGCTACCGGGCCGTGTGTGTGTGTGTGTGTGTGTGTGTGTGTGTGTGTGTGTGTGTGTGTGTGTGTGTGTGTGTGTGTGTGTGTGTGTGTGTGTGTGTGTGTGTGTGTGTGTGTGTGTGTGTGTGTGTGTGTGTGTGTGTGTGTGTGTGTGTGTGTGTGTGTGTGTGTGTGTGTGTGTGTGTGTGTGTGTGTGCATGGAAGGAGGACGATAATAAGTAAAATAAAGAGTAGATGAGGAAGAGGAGGAGGAGGAGGAGGATTTTCTTCTTGGTATGCATTGAAGACTCTTACCGTCTTCCTTCTTTCCCATAGGCTCATTCCCTCCTGCTCCTCCTCCTCCCTCCTCCCTTCCCTTCTCTCTCTCTCTCTCTCTCTCTCTCTCTCTCTCTCTCTCTCTCTCTCTCTCTCTCTCTCTCTCTCTCTCTCTCTCCCTTCCTCCTTCTCTCTTCAAATTCATTCTTCTCTCCAAATACCGAGACACAGGAAGGAAAAAGGAGGAAAGTAAGGGGAGAAGAAAGGAGGAAACAGAGAAAAGAATGAAAAAGGAGGGATGAAAATGAAAAAAAGGAGGAAAGAGGAGATAAGTAAGAGAAGGAGTAAGGGAGCAATAAGGGAGGAGAAGGCGGGAAGAAGAGGAGGAGGAGGAAGAAGAAATGGACCAGGAGGAGGAGGAGGAGGAGGAGGAGGAGGAGGAGGAGGAGGAGGAGGAGGAGGAGGAGGAAGAAAGAAGAAGCACAAGAACAAGAACAAGAACAAGAACAAGAACAAGAACAAGAACAAGAAGACGAAGACGAAGACGAAGAAGAAGACGAAGAAGAAGAAGAAGAAGAAGAAGAAGAAGAAGAAGAAGAAGAAGAAAAGAAAAAAATATGAAGAGGAATAGAAAGAGAAAGGAGGAAGGAAAAGGAAGAGGAATTGGAGAAGGAAGAGAAAAGTCGACGAGAAAAGAGGAAAAAAGGAGGAGGAGGAGGAGGAGGAAGAGGTTGGGGAACACAGGAAAACCAGGTAACAGAAAACCTATTGGAGGAGGAGGAGGAGGAGGAGGAGGAGGAGGAGGAGGAGGAGGAGGAGGAGAAAGTCTTTGTGAACGGAGCAAGATGAATGAACTCAACTGAAGAAGACACGTGATTTGCTTCCTAATGTGTGTGCGTGTGTGTGTGTGTGTGTGTGTGTGTGTGTGTGTGTGTGTGTGTGTGTGTGTGTGTGTGTGTGTGTGTGTGTGTGTGTGTGTGTGTGTGTGTGTGTGTGTGTGTGTGTGTGTGTGTGTGTGTGTGTGTGTGTGTGTGTGTGTGTGTGTGTGTGAGAGAGAGAGAGAGAGAGAGAGAGAGAGAGAGAGAGAGAGAGAGAGAGAGAGATAATAATAATAATAATAATAATAATAATAATAATAATAATAATAATAATAATAATAATAATAATAATAATAATAATAATAATAATAATAATAATAATAATAATAATAATAATAATAATAATAATAACAACAACAACAACAACAACAACAACAACAACAACAACAACAACAACAACAACAACAACAACAACAACAACAACAACAACAACAACAACAACAACAACAACAACAACAACAACAACAACAACAACAACAACAGTATGAAATAATACCAATAAACAACTAACTTCCAATAAAACTTCTAAAAACAAATAAATAGATAAACAAACATATGAATAAATGAACTTTTAGACTCATTTCCCGTCGACAAGGCAAAAAATCAACAGAAAAAGTGAAAATGAGGATGAAAAAAATAAGTGCAAAGAACAGACCAACAAAACACGGATTGGAGGCACACTAATGCTTCTCACCGCCCGAGACTTGCCCGCCGCAGGGAAGCCGATCAGCAAACAGAGAATAGAGAAGGATGAAAAGAGAAAGGAAGCAAGTTGATAAATTACTCCCTGACAGATCGAGACTCCCTCACAACCTTGACCTCTTCTCCTAACCCCTTCATTCCTCATTCTTCTACTCCTTCTCCTCTTCTTCGTCTTCATCCTCCTCTTCCTCCTCCTCCTCCTCCTCCTCCTCCTCCTCCTAATCTTCCTTCTCCTACTACTACTACTACTACTACTACTACTACTACTACTACTACTACTCCTACTCCTACTCTTCCTCCTCCTTCTACTCCTACTCCTAGTCCTACTCCTGCTCCTACTCCTACTCCTTCTCCTTCTCCTCCTCTTCCCTTTCCTCCTATTCCTCTTCTTCTTCCTTTTCCTTTTCCTCTTTCTCCTCCTCTTCCTCCTCCTCCTTCTCCTTCTCCTCCTCCTCCTCCTCCTCCTCCTCCTCCTCCTCTTCCTTCTCTTCTTCCTTTTCCTCTTCCTCCTTCCTTCTCCTTCTCCTTCTCCTCCTCCTCATCCTCCTTCTTCTTCTCGTTCTCCTCCTCCTCCTCCTCCTCCTCCTCCTCCTCCTCCTCCTCCTCCTCCTCCTCCTCCTCTTCGTCCTACAATCAGTAATTACTCGATCTAGTCTCCCTTACCTTTTTCTCTCTATAACTAAACCTCTTCTCCTTCTCCTCCTCCCCCTCCTCCCTCTCCTCCTCCTCCTTTTCCTCCTCCTCTTTCTCCTACTCCTCTTTTTCCTCCTCCTCCTCCTCTTCCACTTACTCCTCCTCTAAAAATCCCCCACTACATAATACCTCAATTTCCGCTCACTTCCCTTTCCTTCCCCATTTTTGTCACCTCCCTTCCCCTCTCCTCCCTTCTCACTCTCCAAGCCTGTCACACACTATCACAGCAGTTACTCTCACATCACCATTACCTGCTCCTCTCCTCACTCACACTGTCACTGTCATCACATGCAAATATGGTCTTCCCCTCCCTTCCTTCCCTTCCTTCCCTTCCCTTCCCTTCCCTTCCCTTCCCTTCCCTTTGCTTCGCTTCCCTTTACTTCTCCTCGTACTCTTTACTGTTACAAGTTGCTCTTCGTCTCTCGCTTCTCTCATTCCCTCCTGTAGAGTGAACGTGTGCCTGTTTCTCATGTGTCTGATGTTAATGTGTGTGCTGCTGTGTACCAGTTCTTTTTCTACTTTTGATTCTCTGGGTTATTTACTTATTGTAAGTCATAAACACTTACACCCAACATCATTATGCACTATGCAAGCACTGTTCTCTCTCTCTCTCTCTCTCTCTCTCTCTCTCTCTCTCTCTCTCTCTCTCTCTCTCTCTCTCTCTCTCTCTCTCTCTCTCTCTCTCTCTCTCTCTCTCTCTCTCTCTCTCTCTCTCTCTCTCTCTCTCTCTCTCTCTCTCTCTCTCTCTCTCTCTCTCTCTCTCTCTCTCTCTCTCTCTCTCTCTCTTCCATCGAAGGATCTTTCTACTTTTCTGTATTTTTTCAGACACAGACACACACAAACACTCACATACATACCCACCCATCCACTCACACACACATACACACACACACACACTCACACTCACACTCACACTCACACTCACACACACACACACACTAACAATATTTCTGCAACAAAGTCACGAGAGAATTTCAAATCTTGGAAATCCTCCACCACAATTGTTCCTGATAACCAAACCAGACTTTATGAGACGCGAGGTCGTTCCGGATCTTAAACATTTTTCTCGGGGAGCAAAACTTTCCGACAACAAAATCACAGAGTAAAATAAGGAAAAAATACAACTCCCACGGCGAAGATGAGAAAGAGATCGGTTCGCTACACAAGACGTGAATCAAAAAGTATTAAAGTAAACAAGATGAAGAAACATAAGAGAGATTACTTACGTGAAGAGAACGCCGGACCTTCTCACTGGAGACTTACCTGGAAAATAGAAAGAGAATTTTTACAATAAGTGTCACACGTAGCAGATCACAAATACATGTGTGGAAGGTGAAATACAACACTTGATAAATGATGATGAAATAACATACCTGAAAAAACATAACAAGATCTTAACATTAGGAGACAATGAATAGATGAAAGGCAAACCATAAAAGGCCTTGATTAAAGATAGAACAAGCATTTCTACATAAATACTTAACTGAAAAGGTAAAACAAAACGAGATGAGGAGAGATGATGAAATAACGAAGCGGAAAATAAAACAAGGACTTTGCATTAGAGGACAATAAGTTAATAGCTGAAAGTTGAAAATTAAATGCAATGTAACATAATGAAACAACGCAACAGAAAAAAAATGAATGTTTACAATAACTTTCTCTCATTGACTAGACCAGTGGTTCTCAGAGTGGTCAATATCTACCTCCAGGTGTCGATGGGACCATTGAAAGGGGTCGATGAATATCCAGGGGATTGGGGGTTCAAGTGTTAAAAAGTTCGAAAACCCTAAACTAGGTAAACAAATAAAGACTAAAGCTAAACAACATTTAATAAAAAAAAAAACTATCAAATAACACAACACAAAAAAAGACGACTTGCAACAACAAAGAACAAGCGAAATAAAAGGAAACTTTGTAACATTAACAACACAACAAGAAGTACACCAACCACCAGACACAAACAACATACCCAGCTCACACGACACACCTTCACACAAACCCTTGCAGAACAACACGAGTCTCACACGCCGCTAATGAATTAAGGAAACCCCAGCACGTCCCAATCCTGCCTAGTATTACTCCAGCGAACATCCTTCCTTGCCTTGTAATGACCCATACACACACCCGCCCCTTCAGTAATTGCCATTCAGAGCCACAACCCCAGGCAGAAATATGCACCAGCAGGGGAGGAGAGAGATGAAGAGGTGGAGGAGGAGTACGAGAGGAGAGGAGAAGAGAGTGAAGAAGAGAAAAGAAGAGAAGAGAAAAGAAAAGGAGAAGAGAAGGGGAGGAGAGGATAAAGGCATATTTGATAATGAGAGGAGAAAATTAGAAAATAAGGACAAAAGGAGGAGTGAATGAAGAGGAGAAAAGGAGAGGTACTAAAAAAAGGAGGAAAAGTGAGGAAAGGAGACGACATGGAAATGATGAGGAAAAAAAATAAATGGAAAGAAAAATGAAAGAATGCAGTAAAATGGAGAAGAAAATTAATTAGTGAATGAAAGTGAGAAAAATGGTGGAAAAAAGTCTAGACCGATATATAAACTGACTGAATGATTGGAAGACACTGCGATAGAAAAAATAAAAAGAAACAAAGAAGAAAGATGGAAGTTAAAGAGAAAAACAAAAGAAGAGAGTGACGCAAAACATTTCAACCACAAAGTACTTGAAATATCTGGCCTTTCATATTGTCCTATAGTCTCTCTCTCTCTCTCTCTCTCTCTCTCTCTCTCTCTCTCTCTCTCTCTCTCTCTCTCTCTCTCTCTCTCTCTCTCTCTCTCTCTCTCTCTCTCTCTCTCTCTCTCTCTCTCTCTCTCTCTCTCTCTCTCTCTCTCTCTCTCTCTCTCTCTCTCTCTCTCTCTCTCTCTCTCTCTCTCTCTCTCTCTCTCTCTCTCTCTCTCTCTCTCTCTCTCTCTCTCTCTCTCTCTCTCTCTCTCTCTCTCTCTCTCTCTCTCTCTCTCTCTCTCTCTCTCTCTCTCTCTCTCTCTCTCTCTCTCTCTCTCTCTCTCTCTCTCTCTCTCTCTCTCTCTCTCTCTCTCTCTCTCTCTCTCTCTCTCTCTCTCTCTCTCTCTCTCTCTCTCTCTCTCTCTCTCTCTCTCTCTCTCTCTCTCTCTCTCTCTCTCTCTCTCTCTTGCCTCAGTCATCGGGGTCACTTCACACAGCTTCCACACACAAATCTGTCTCAAAAAACCCAAGCACCATGACGCAACGGCCACCTGAAAACCGCCAGTGACTTTTGGAACTGGGATAGAACCGTGAGCGAGGCGACAAACACACAAACGCACACAAAAAAATAAATAAATGAAGAGGAATTAATAAATACATTAGTGAATAACAAAAATTAAAACAAATATAAAAATGAATAAATGTATATATAAAACAAAAATGATCTCAACATTTTCTGAAATACTTCGCCAAACCTCCAGTATCAGAAGGTACACTGGAATCACGCGCGCTTTGGGCCCCTAAGGAGACCCCGGCGCATGGGTTCGAATCCTGGCCACGGTTCGAGGTGGGAATGACATCAACCCGAGATAACTGCTCAAAAATGGGTGGACCTTCATGATGGAGGCAATGAAAACACTTCCTTTAGCTCGTAGAATCCCGTAAAAATTCCGTACAGTGCAAAATAAGTGACAAGTTTTTAAGGGTGATTTTACCGAACGAAATCTGTGCACTATCAAGACAAGAAACACTCTTCACACTCCGACTGAACAGCTGTGGTCTTTGAGTCATGGGGAAAGATTGCAAAGATTTTCACAATTCATACTTCATTGCTCTTAGTCATGCTTAATTAAACCCCTCCCTCCTCCTTCCCTCCTACCCACCTCTCTCTCTCTCTCTCTCTCTCTCTCTCTCTCTCTCTCTCTCTCTCTCTCTCTCTCTCTCTCTCTCTCTCTCACTGCTGCTGCTGCTACTACTGTTACACACACAGACGTGATAAACAGGTCAGCAAAATGGTCGCTACCAACACTTGAGTTCCCTTCAGAGGCCAGTATCACTACCGTCCCCAGTGTTGACATCACATAGTGTAGCTGTCACGCTCATCCTCGTCACAGCCACCACGTTTCCTCATTTTTCTTCTTACTTTTCCTTTTTGCGTTTTTAGGTATTAAGAGTAACAATAATAATAATAATAATAATAATAATAATAATAATAATAATAATAATAATAATAATAATGATAATAATAATAATAATAATAATAATAATAATAATAATAATAATAATAATAATAATAATAATAATAATAATAATAATAATGATAATAATAAGGTGCTTTCCTCACTATATGTATTTCTGTATTCATGTAACTGTAAGCTACAGTTGATGATTATAAGCTGAAATACTGAGAGCCTGTCAAAATGTCATCACTAATGTGGCATTTCATGACGACACAGACTTGCGCAAAGACGATGCATGAGGAGGCAGAAGCAAGGTTCCAGGCACCACCTGCCCACTCCACCATCAACACACCCCACAATACACACCTTGACACACCTACACAAATCATTATCCTCCATGGAAAACAATTAAACACTCAGAAATAAAAAAAAAAAAAAGATCAACAGTTACTCCGCACTTGGTAGGACACTCCACTTAACATTTTCATTTTTTTATCATATTTTTCTTTCTCTTTCATAAATCTAGGAATAAGTCCTCATGAAGACATTTTACGACAATATGCATTCACACAACAGTATCTTTGACTTACAATGAAATTTAATGACATAATATTGAATTTTAAAAAAATATGGGGAAATACCCTAATTTTACATTTTTTTAGTTGGGCCCTCGTGGCCCAGTGGGTAGAGTGATGCAACTTGGAGTTTGGAGTGAGGGACGCCTGGGTTCGATCCCCCATCCGGAACTCACAAAAAACTTCAACGCGCATCCTCTCCATCGCCACCACCCACGTGTGCCTAATAAACACACAATGTGGCGGTGGAGCTTCGTCACCACGTGTGCCTAAAAAACACACTATAGGTGGCGGAGCTACCCACGGGGAGGTGAGAGAGAAACACCTCCCTGCCTCCCACGGGAGGTGAGACACGCCTCCCACCTCCCAGCCCTCGTCCCCCCCAAGGACAAGGACACTCACGGCGCCTACCAGCGCCAACGAGCAACAAGGTGGCACCAGCAGCTGCAACGAACCTACATTTAGGCTCAAGCAGATGCACCAGATGCGACGATCCAACATTTAGGCTCAAGAACGCAAGATGGCGCCAGCTCAAGAGCCAGAGCTGGAGCTGCAAGCGGCCTAAGCATCAGCTGGTCTAAGCATCTGTATCTGGCCTATGTTGCTCCAGGGGCCCCAGCAGGTTTACAGCTGTTGGCCAAAGCAGTTACATACTGGCAAAGCAGCTGTAAAGGCCCTAATCAGCTGTAACTGGCTTAAGCAGTTGTAAAGGACCAAACCAGCTGTAATAGGCCAAAGCAGCTGCAAAGGTCCTAAGCAGCTGTAAAGGCCCAAAGCAGCTGTAATGAGCCAAAGCAGCTGTAAGGAAGGCAAAGCAGCTGCAAAGAGCATTAAATTAAGGGACTAAAGATCCTAATAAGCTCTAAAGGCTCTAAGCAGCTGTAATGGACTAATCGCCCATATGAGGTCTCTAATAATAGTACAAAACAGCTGTAATGCCCCAAAGCAGCTGTAAAGGTTCTCAGCAGCTATAATGGCTCAAAGCAGCTGTAAGGGTCAAAGTAGCTGTAAGGGCCAAAGCAGCTGTAAGGCCAAAGCAGCTGTAAGTGGCCAGAGCAGCTGTAAGTGGCCAGAGCAGCTGTAAGTGGCCAGAGCAGCTGTAAGTGGCCAGAGCAGCTGTAAGTGGCCAGAGCAGCTGTAATGGCTCAAAGCAGCTGTAAGCTCAGAGCAGCTGTAAGTGGCCAGAGCAGCTGTAATGGCTCAAAGCAGCTGTAAGCTCAGAGCAGCTGTAAGTGGCCAGAGCAGCTGTAATGGCTCATAGCAGCTGTAAGCTCAGAGCAGCTGTAAGTGGCCAGAACAGCTGTAAGGGACCACAGCAGCTAGAATGGGCCAACGCAGCTGCAGTATTAGGCAACTGCTCTAACCAAAAGCAGCAAAAAAAAAAAATAGCCAGCGACCAATATAACAGCAAAAATGAAAAAAACAAAATGAAAAAATGAAAAAAAGAGAAAATAAAAAGAAGAAAAGAAAATGAACAAATAAAATGAGAAAATGAAAAAAATAAAAGCAGAAAATTGAAATAAAAAAAACGAAAAAAAAAAACTAAAAAAAAATACAAAACAAACGAGACAAAAAAAAAAAAGATAAAAATAAAAATCAACCAACACAGATGAAAAAATAAATAGAATAAGAAGGACATGTATAAAAGTAGAATAAAAAGTAGAATAAGACGGACATGTATAAGTAAGGAGTATAATAGGAAGAACATGTGTAAGTAGAATAAGAAATAGAATAAGTAGGACATGTATACGTAAGAAGTAGAATAAGAAGTACATGTATAAGTAGCACAAGAGGAGAGGGAGAGAGAGTGAGGGAGAGGCACGTGTAATGAGGTGGAAAGGGGAGGGATGGAAGGGAAGGGATGGAGAAGGGATAGAAGTATAAGAAAAATGGAAAAAAAAAATAAATAAAACCACAAAAAAAAAAAAAGAATAGAAGCAAAAAGAACATAAAAAGTCATCAGCGACCAACATAAAAGGAAATTAACAAAGAGAAAATGTCAAAAAAAATGATAAAAATGAAAATCAACCTAAAAAGTCATCAGCGACCAAGACAGACAGTAAGTAAGTAGAATAAGAAGTAGTATTAGAAGTATAAGAGAAAGGAAAAAAGGAAAAAGAAAACCAAGAAATAAAAAAAAATGAATAAATATGAAAATCAACCTAAAAAGTCATCAGCGACCAACACAGACAATAAGTAAGTAATACAGGAACTAGTATAAGAAAAAGGAAAAAAAGAAAACCACAATAAAAAAAAGAATAAATATGAAAAAACCACAATCAGCGACCAACACAGACAATAAGTAAGTAATACAAAAAAGAATAAATATGAAAATCAACCAACACAGTAATAGTATAAAAAAGAGAAAAACACAAAATTTAAACCAGAAAATAAAACAAAAAGAATAAGAAATAAAAATCAAGCTAAAAATTCATCAGCGACCAACACACAGATATACAATTAATTAATGTGTAGTGTAAGATATAGTGTAAGAAGTGTAGAAAGATAAACAACAAGCAGTATAACAAGTAGTAGAAGAAGAACAAAAAAGGAAACATATAAAAACAAAAAGAACATAAAAACTAACAAGCGACCAACATAAAGCAAATAAAATAAATAAAAACAGAAGAAAAAATAGTTCTTGTCGACTCTCCTCCCGCAAAACAACCTTCCCGCCTTTTTCATCTTTTTTTTTTCTCTCTCTCTCTCTCTCTCTCTCTCTCTCTCTCTCTCTCTCTCTCTCTCTCTCTCTCTCTCTCTCTCTCTCTCTCTCTCTCTCTCTCTCTCTCTCTCTCTCTCTCTCTCTCTCTCTCTCTCTCTCTCTCTCTCTCTCTCTCTCTCTCTCTCTCTCTCTCTCTCTCTCTCTCTCTCTCTCTCTCTCTCTCTCTCTCTCTCTCTCTCTCTCTCTCTCTCTCTCTCTCTCTCTCTCTCTCTCTCTCTCTCTCTCTCTCTCTCTCTCTCTCTCTCTCTCTCTCTCTCTCTCTCTCTCTCTCTCTCTCTCTCTCTCTCTCTCTCTCTCTCTCTCTCTCTCTCTCTCTCTCTCTCTCTCTCTCTCTCTCTCTCTCTCTCTCTCTCTCTCTCTCTCTCTCTCTCTCTCTCTCTCTCTCTCTCTCTCTCTCTCTCTCTCTCTCTCTCTCTCTCTCTCTCTCTCTCTCTCTCTCTCTCTCTCTCTCTCTCTCTCTCTCTCTCTCTCTCTCTCTCTCTCTCTCTCTCTCTCTCTCTCTCTCTCTCTCTCTCTCTCTCTCTCTCTCTCTCTCTCTCTCTCTCTCTCTCTCTCTCTCTCTCTCTCTCTCTCTCTCTCTCTCTCTCTCTCTCTCTCTCTCTCTCTCTCTCTCTCTCTCTCTCTCAGCAGCAAAGTGTTACTCGGAATACACGTGTGAATTGAGGCAAAGAAAGATGCATGGAGATGATACTCAATTCAACACTCCTCCTCCTCCTCCTCCTCCTCCTCCTCCTCCTCCTCCTCCTCCTCCTCCTCCTCCTCCTCCTCCTCCTCCTCCTCCTCCTCCTTTTCCTATTCCTCCTCCTTTGTTTCATTTTTCCGTTCCCTCGTCTTTTATCACAGTTTCTCTCAACCTGCCAAAACCTTTCCTCCTCTCCTCTCCTCTTCTCTCCTCTCTCTCTCCTCTCTCTCTCTCTCTCTCTCTCTCTCTCTCTCTCTCTCTCTCTCTCTCTCTCTCTCACCACGCCTCTGTTTCAACCTTAACTGTCTGTCTCCGTCTATTCCGCTTCTTTACATAGCTTTATTGAGTCGCTGTGTGTTGCTTTATCTCGCCTCTTTACAGTGTTCAATGGAGTCTTGTTCTCTCTCTCCACCTTGCTCTCCATCAGCGTACTATTGTGTTATGTCTGTCTGTACTGCTTTGTCGCGTCTGTTATTCGTTATTGTTATTCGTTGTTGTTGTACTGTTTTATCTATCTGTTTTATTGTGTCCTCCTGTGCTCCTCTTGTTTCGTTTTGTTCTTTATGGATTTAAGTAGCTGCGTTCGTCTATCTAAATTGTTTTATCGTGTTTTTGTTCATTATTTCATTCTCTCTCTCTCTCTCTCTCTCTCTCTCTCTCTCTCTCTCTCTCTCTCTCTCTCTCTCTCTCTCTCTCTCTCTCCATTAGTCCATCTCTTCTCTACCTCCAGTCTCCCGCATACATCACTGCACTCTTCCTCCACGGTCCATCAGCGGCCTCATTCAAGTCTCTCCGACGCTGAGCCATCGCCTGCCCTCACCTGGATACATAGACGCTCTCCTCTCTCACCACCATTATCTTCATAGGTCACAATGATGCTTTGTTAGGGCTCTCAAGATAACTACTCTTTTTGATGTTAATATCTTGTTTATTTGTCACTAGAAGCTTAAAAATACCATGATACGTTTTTCTATTTATTCTGCTTAGTATTTTGGTGATTTTGTACAGCTTCAGAAACTCATGTAGGGATTAAAATAGTGAAGACCGTGGCCATTAATCTTCTGACCTCCATAATGACAATCAAAACTCCATAACGTCAATGAAATCGTCTAATCTTAACCAAAAGTCAAGGTAGAAATGCGTTCCAGTACTGAATGGGTTAAAAACAGCGCAACTTCATCGACGCCCTTTACAAGTAAGTCAGGGTTTGGTGCTGAAGTGTTTCGGAATGGTCTGGTGCCTTTTGTGCAACATTTCTGCGCTTCACCTTCACTACTTTCAAACACCTTTCGAAGGGACAAATTTAATAACCTCTCTAAGTGACACGGGTTTAATTTTTTTCCGCTTCTAGTGACATATGAACAAGAATCCTACATCATTAGCAGGAGAAAACTTCATGAAAACCCGTCAAATCATCTGAGACACTTCTACGTTGCACCTTCCATACTCTCCAAAAAAAACCCTCGAAGTAACAAATGTTCAGTTTTTTTTCTGATTCTATTGACGCATGAATAGGCGCATTATTAACATGAGAAACACTGTTGAAAATCCTGCAAATCATCTCTGTGGCCTTTAAAAATATGCTCGTCGAGAAAACAAATTAAAAGCAAGAGGAACAGTAGAGGCGCAGCGAGGAGAGCAGTGGGGCAACTCAAGTTCTTTCTGATTCTATTGACACATGAACAAGATTTCTACATTATGAACATGAGAAACACTCTTGAGAAACCGGCAAATCACCTCTGTAGCCTTTAAAAATAGTCGCGTCGAGAAAAGAAAGAGCAGGAGGAACAGTAGAGGCGCAACTAGGAGAGCATTGGGGCAACACACACTCTTCCATCACCAGCACACGTAAGGAAGCGTCCACATCCTCGCACCTCATGGCTAAGACACCCTAAACGCCACCACCATCACCACCATTATTACCATTACTCACTACCCTATAATCCTATGCCTCCACCTCCTCCGCATTTTTCTTCTTCTTTCTCTCCCTCCTCTTCCTCCTGTTATCCTTCTCCTCTCATCATCCACTTTGTGTGTGTGTGTGTGTGTGTGTGTGTGTGTGTTCACTGTTTGATCTGCTGCAGTCTCTGACGAGACAGCCAGACGTTACCCTACGGAACGAGCTCAGAGCTCATTATTTCCGATCTTCGGATAGGCCTGAGACCAGGCACACACCACACACCGGGACAACAAGGTCACAACTCCTCGATTTACATCCCGTACCTAGGTGAACAGGGGCTACACGTGAAAGGAGACACACCCAAATATCTCCACCCGGCCGGGGAATCGAACCCCGGTCCTCTGGCTTGTGAAGCCAGCGCTCTAACCACTGAGCTACCGGGTGTGTGTGTGTGTGTGTGTGTGTGTGTGTATAAAGCCTGCCTTCGTTTCACTATTTCTTTACTTTACTTTTTATCCTATTACCACCATGGCCTCTCCTCCTCCTCCTCCTCCTTCTCCTTCTCCTTCTCCTTCTCCTTCTCCTTCTCCTCCTCCTCCTCCTCCTCCTCCACTCACTGTATAAATCTTAAAATTCCCCTTTATTTTCTCTTTTTAAGTGTGTGAGGTAACGAAGCTATTGCCCGCTAACCCCTGCTTCCCCTGTCTCCTCCTCCTCCTCCTCCTCCTCCTCCTCCTCCTCCTTCTCCTCCTCCTCCTCCTCCTCCTCCTCCTCCTCCTCCTCCTCCTCCTCTACCCCTTCTCCTCTTCCTCTTCCTCCTGACGGCGTGTGGAAAGGTACTGATGAGGGAGGAGAGAGCCGCCCGTCGGGGAGAAATGCCTCTCACTTATCACAGGTTCTCAATCCTCCTCCTTCTCCTCCTCCTAAATTCCTGTTCTATTCTCTCCTATTCTCTTGCATGTAGCTCTTTCGCTGTTACAATAAAGATATAAAAGGAAATATGAGTCTAGTAGTAGTAGTAGTAGTAGTAGTAGTAGTAGTAGTAGTAGTAGTAGTAGTAGTAGTAGTAGTAGTAGTAGTAGTAGTAGTAATAGCAGTAGCAGTAGTAGTAGTAGTAGTAGTAGTAGTAGTAGTAGTAGTAGTAGTAGTAGTAGAAGTAACAGCAACAACAACAATATCAGTAATACCACCACCACCACCACCACCACCAACACCACCAAACCCCTCATTTCCAATCACTTACACCAACCCAACCAACCCACACACACACCACCGCACCAAAAACCACAATCAAAACAACAACTTACCTCTTCCTAAAAGTTCCCAGCGCTTCCTTGTAAACACCACGCATCTTTTCTGGCACCGGCACCTGGGAACACTCTGGAACTCCCTCTCCCTCTCTCTCCTTTCCCCTGTAAACCAAAAAAAAAACATACTTAATTGCCCGTGTCCATCAAAAACACAGTAACCGCTTTAGTAATCTCAGGGAGGAACCATCAAGAGCGCTGAAGGAAAAACAGAAGGAGGGGGCGAAGGGAAGGAAAATGTGAGTGATAATACGCCTCAAAGAATTCTCAAGACTCAAGGGGGAAAAAGAGGGAGAAAACAAGCATCCCAGGAGTGAAGGAAGGAAGGAAGGAAGGAAGGAAGGAAGGAAGAATGGATGGATGGATGGATGAAAGAGACAGATAGATAGATAGATATAAATAAATAGGTGGATGGATGGACAGAATGGTGGATGGAAGTATACAAAGAAAGAAAAAAAAAAGGAAGAAAGGAAGGAGGGAAGGAAGGAAGTAGGGAAAGAAGGAATGAAGGAAGAAAAGAAGGACGGAAGGTACTCGTATATGGAGAAGAAAAAAGAAACGAAGATAGACATTAGAAAAATAAACTAATTGATAAATAAAAGACGAAAAGAAGATACATTTGTAAAGGAAAAAAAAAAGGAGTAAAAGAAAACAGAAAACAAACTAAACAAAACCGTAAATGCAAAAAATAAATCAAGATACAAAAGAGAAAAGAAGAAAAGGGAATATTTTGATAAACGAAGACAAAAAGATAACCAAGAGGAGAGAGGAAAGAAAGAAGAGAAGAAATGCTTAGAAAAAATAGATCACTAGACGAATGGCAGAGAAAAAAACGGACACTGATAAAAAAAGATGCATAGAAGGAATAGATAAACAGGATATAAACGCAAAAATATGAAGAAAAATACGTGTTTATGGAGAGAAGAATAAGGTGCAGGAAAGAAGGAAAGAACGAGAAAAAAATGGAAGAAAAAAGAGGAAGGAGGAAATGGATGAAAGGTTAGACGAAGAGGAAAAGATGATAAATGCAGATATGACAAAAAAAATAAATAAATAAATAAATAAAAGAGAAAAAAATAAGAGAAAGAAGAGGCAGATGATGTAGTGAACAAAACATAAAAACAAAAACAAAAATTGAGAAAGGATATGTAAAGAAAAACAAATAAATACAAGAAAACACTGAAAGGAGAAGAATAGAAGAAAGAAAGAAGGAATAACGAGAAGACAAAATACACACAAACGAAGAACAGGAAGAAACACGAAAGGAAGAAGAAAAACACAAAAGAAATTAACGAAAGAAGGAAGCAAGAGAAGATGACGAAAGAAGGACTGGACAAAGAACAAAGACGGAAATACACGAAGAGAAATGAGAAACAGGAAAATGAAGAAACTCAACAAGGAAAAAAACAAAAACAAAACAAAGCCGTAAAAATGAGAAAACACATAAGAGGAAGAAGGAACGAAGAAATGAAGACGAAAACAGAGCAAGAGAAGAAAAAATAAGAAGAAAAGAAAAAAAAGGAGACGATTAGCCAGAAATAGAAACAGAAAACAACTTAAATAGAGAGAGAGAAAGAGAAAGAGATAGAGAAAAACACGAAAAGAATAATGAAAGAGAGGAGGAGGA